>NC_135870.1:13983492-14283492 GCF_031162955.1 Sander vitreus
ACCGGGTACTCAATGGTGAGGACTGCATCAAGGTTAAATAAATAGATATAAAGTGCTGTCTATTTATTTAACCTTAATTCAATCCTCACCATCAAATGGAATTTAGTTTCCTCAAAAACAACCTTAGAAGGTATTAAAAATTCTAGCTACAGTGGCTAGGAAGCTCAGCTGTCTTATAATGATGAAATAATGTGTTGATTTTGGCAGAAACCTGATGAATAAATGATTTTAAATTGGTTATTCCATTCATCCGTTTTCTGCTGCGTATCCGGGTCCAGGTCACATTGATTTCATAAATTACATCATTAGGAATTAATGTTACACACTGCTGGGAAGTACTGGAAAAATGTGATATAATAATAAATAAGCCTAGATCATTTGGTCCCTACTGGTATTCCATTGTACTTTTATACTTTGGCTTGAATGTGTTTTCATTCTATGTGGCGTTAAAAAAGGTCGAATCATTCTCCAGCTGTGATTCATGTGGGAAAGAAACAGGATTTTGTAGCTAACATACAGATGGACGGAACATTGATGCTGCCAGAGTTATCAAATAATATCACTCTGTAATATCAAGCTCTGTCATTCAGAGCGTTTACTCATGATAAAAGACCAAACATTCATGAGCTCAGTAAATCAATGAAGAGACAAAAATAGTCTAGGTCACTCCTTTTAATAATTATTATAATTTAAATAAGTTATCCTGTAATAAAGAAGAGCACAATATAATGTGATTTAGTGTCAAATATTAGATAATACTTAAGTGTTTGCAAAACTATTCAGGTAGTATTTTTAAAATACAATCTGAATTCTTTGCCTGTTCAGACATCTATAACAAGACGGGTCCAGTCAAGCTGATCTGCTGGTCTCCTGACTACAGCGTTGCCATGGTTACATGGGAGTGTGGTGGCCTATCGCTGTGGAGTGTCTTCGGAGCCCACCTCATCTGCACTCTGGGAGAGGATTTTGCGTAAGTGGACGGACACACACACACACACACACACACACACACACACACACACACACTAATGTACTGATAGACGCACTCCATGTAATGCAAATTCATATCAATTTATATATTCTTCTTGCTTTTTTATATGTTGTATTTTTTTTGTCCTCCCCTCAGGTATCGCTCTGATGGTACCAAGAAGGACCCTATTAAAATTAGCTCTATGGCAAGTGGATTTATTTAATACATAACATAAAAGGGACATTTCAATATAAAACTCTTGATTTGTAAAGCACATTTAAGAGATTTAAGGTTACAGAAATGATTATAAATAATGGCAGGTAATTAGTTGGCAAAATTAAAAGCACAGGTGTTGTGGTTATGTTAAGATTCAGTACCTACTGAATCCTGTTATTTACAAGCAAATTGTTTTTCATTGAAGTGAAACAGAGGTAACATAGGCTGTGTAATTTTATTCCAATAAGAATAATGAGACTTTTTTTCTTTATTGCATGCTTTATTGTGCATATTTAAATGATTTCTCTACATGTTGGTAGTTTGCCTGTTACATGTAAAATGTATTTTTGTTATACCATTGTGTGCATACTGACTGACTTGCACTCTGCCCTTTCCAGTGCTGGGGAGCAGAGGGCTACCACCTATGGGTGCTCCCGAACAAACCGGAGAGGGGAAGGCAGGAGGAACAGCAGCAAGAAGAGGAGGAGATGGTCACACCTCCCCACCCCTCCCTGCAGGCCGGCATACTGCAGTTCCACTTTATTAAGAGTGCCCTCACAGTCAACCCCTGCACGGTGAGTGCAAACATACTGCAAGTTTTGTGAATACACACACGCATGCACGCACACTCAAACACACACACACACACACACACACGCATTAAACATTAATGTTCTGTTTGTTCCTCTCTCGGCTGTACAGAGTAACCAGGAGCAGGTGTTGCTCCATGGTGAAGACCGCCTCTACCTGACCTGTGGTGACCCCTCGCAGGTCCACAGCACCTCTGACACACATCCGCACACACACTTACACCCACACGATGGCAGCCCGCTGCACCACCCCCCCAACCCCGACTCCTCTCTCTCTCAGGGACTAAGCACTTTATTGGGACACAAGCACTGGCATGTGGTCCAGGTAAGGATGTGCATTCATCACACCTGGTTTGATGGGATTTATGCAACAGGGACAAAATTTCTTGCGAGCATATTATATGTCAGTGCAGCCCCAGGCCATCCTGTAGAATCCGCAACAGAGGCTGCGATTGTTTTCATTATTAATTATTCTGCTAACAGTCTAAAACCCCCAAATATTCAATTTCATGTAATGTAAGACGAGGAAATGCAACACATGATGAAAAGCAGGAACCATCAAATATTTGGCATTTTAGCTAATCGATCATCAAAAAGATTTTCTGCAAGCTTCCAGTATGAGATAGACAACGAGCTGTACTGATTGTAAAGAGCCCAATGGTGATGCCTAACACCTGTCCTGGGGCTTTATTTAACAAGTGCCTTGATCTTGCCTGTGTGTATATAGTTCAATGGAGACAAGGTTTAGTCTATTATCTTGTATTTCTCATAGTATTTTTGTATTCCTCTAGATTCACAGCACATACCTAGAGAGCAACTGGCCTATACGGGTAAGTATGGGAACATGTGTGTTTGTAATTTTGCCTCCTAGTCCACTAGGTCAAGTGTCAGGACAGCTGTTAGTCATAGAACCGTGTGTTAAATCGTTTATGCAATTATCCCCCATGGGTATTCAACTTGAACTTTCTGGCTTTGAATGTGATGTTATGTGTGGGACACATAGGCATCTGGTGCCATAAACATTTATTACAGTTATTTACTCAGGCCACATGTGAGCTCAGACTCTAGAAGCTGTCATAGTCCAGAGTCTACAAAGCAGTAATGTTTACATAGTAAACAAATTTTGCTGCGTTCACAAGTGTATGTACATAAGCAGAATTATTGTTATACAAGGTGTGGGAGGAATAGCTGCTGTTGTGAGCCTATAAAGCCCATTTCTTTTTAGTAGATAGCTATACAAAAAACGTGACTTGTCAGTATACTGGCAGTTAATAAAAATGGCCATAAAACTGTGTTTATTTTTGTGTTTGTATTCTGTGTCAATACCTGACATTATATTTGTGTGTGTGTGTACAGTTTGCAGCCATAGATACAGCAGGCCAGTGCATGGCTGTAGCAGGGAGGCGGGGCTTTGCACACTACTCCTTATTCACGAGGAAATGGAAGCTGTTTGGAAACATCACTCAGGTATGTGACATTGTAGACTGGAAGATAATAACCCTCTTGTAATGGCTTCCGTACAATTATCAATGAACAACTGGTGACTTACTTTGAAAGAATTCTGACATGGCACCAGGATCTACATCCTTGGTGCAATATATGCCATCATGTAGTCTGCACAGCTAGCTTCTCTATCACAATCTAGCTGTCAAAATACTATTAAAATAGAGTATTTTAGGGTAAAGTTTTATTTTATTTCCAGTTGTGTTTTGTGCCCAAGTAAATAATGTTAACGTGTTTGCATTTTTCTGTAGGAGCAGAACATGACGGTTACGGGAGGTCTGGCTTGGTGGAAGGACTTTGTGGTGGTGGCCTGTTACAATTTTATAGACCAGCAAGAGCAGGTGAGACTGAAGCACCACTTCTTGTTTCTCATAAATTCCACTATTTCTTTCTATTTATAGTGGTTTTAGTTTTGTTACATTCATTAGGACGCTTCCCTCTGTTCTCCCTCTGTTGACACTAGTTGAGGCTCTATCAACGCTCATCCAACCTGGACAACGCCTTTGCATCCGTGACTAAGCTGCAATCAGACACTCTGTTGCTCAATGTCTTCAGAGACATGATCATCCTGTTCAGAGCTGACTGCTCCATCTGCCTCTATAGCATAGAGAGGAGGAACGACAGGTGGGCTCCTGTGTACACGCATTACACTTTCAGTCTTCAACTCCACATCACTCGCTATCGTATACCTGACATTGATCTTTTCCCAGGATAATCTCATGTGTTTGCATTCTGCCAGGCCTTCATTTTTGTCCAACTTTGTCCTGTAGTTTTTTTTTAGTTTTTTTTTACTTGGAACATATTTGCTTTTTGTGCCTTGTAACAGTAAGAATGATGAGGCCTGATGGATTATACATACTAAACCTTTACCCAGTGTTTTGACAATTTATTTCTAAGTAAGGATTGGCCAAACTTCTTTTGATAAACTGGATACTATTCTTCCTTTCAAACACTCTAGTACCAGGGAAATCCTTGGCACCAGTAGTCATAATAGTGTTAGGTAATAGTGTTACTTAGCCACATTTTCCCTTGGGAAAAGAGGCTTTTAGTAAAACCTATTGACCTAAAACCCCATCACATGACAGAACTGGGCCCCAGCGGAATATACATTGTTTTGATGCCTATGAACCTTTTTAAAACCGATTTCTGCTTACTGCAATTTAGTGACCTTTATTTCCAGTCAAGTACATTGAATTAATTGATTCCAGGAACCTCCCTGAATAAAATATTTAAGCTGCATCAAGTTGTTTGCCAGCATTTTGTAACATTGGCTGCGTAGACTTTCAAAGAAAATGAGATTCTGCTTAGCAGTCACACGCTGTTGCCTCTCATACTGAAAGCTGTTTTCAAAAACCTTAGAGTTAAAGTCACCAATTCTTAGTCTTCATTTGTTTTGTGCATTAGTGTTTTTACCTGGAAGTCATGATTCTGTTTTTATAATATGTTCACCTCTATTTAATATTGCAGTCCACACCCGACAGCCAGCGTGGAGTTGTTGCAGGAGGTGTCAATGTCTCGCTACATCCCTCACCCTGCCCTCGTGGTTTCTGTCACACTCACCTCTGTGCGCACAGAGACTGGCATCACATTGAAAGCCCCGCAGCAGGTAACACACATACAGTACACACACACACACACACACACACACCTACGCTGACCTATACGGTCTCTATAGGTTGCATGTGCATTCATGTTTTATGTGTGTGTGTTTCCATCTCAGGCCTGCATGGCAGAGAGCATCATGTTGAATCTGGCTGGCCAGTTGATCATGCTACAGAGGGACCGTTCAGGACCGCAGGTACGAGAGAAGGAGACGCCTGCCAACAACAAGAAGCTGGTGAGTTCGAACAATAAGCAATGCAGTGGTGGTTCCTGGTCTCAGGTTAGACTTGTGTGTTGTGCACCAGTGCGTCAAGTACTTTTTTTTTCTGTGCTCTTGCTAAAACAACATGCAGGGAAAAAGGAGAACTAATACTAATGCAACCCTCTTCAGTTTTACAAATAATTAAAGTTGTACAACATTTTACCCCGTGTTCAAGCTGCCGACCTCTAGGGTAAATGTTGATAAGAAATCACAATATCACTGGCGCATTCAATGTCCAGGCCGCTATTTCACAAAAGCAGAATTTATAAATCCAGGATAACTGATAAAGCGAGGCTTGACCTAGTCTAATCAGTGCGTCCTGGCTTTGTGCGTTTCACCACAGCCAAGCCAGGCTGAGGAGGTAGGACTAGGTCGAGCCAGGATGAAGTAATTTGGATAGATGTGCGTTCACAGCTTTCTTTTTACAGACCGCGAGGTCGATCACAGATTTACTGATGCTGAAATGGAGAATATGTGTGTGCATGCTTTACACAGTGTGAGCAGCAGCTTCTTATGAAAGTTTGATGAAGTCTTAATTATCACTTTCAAGGAGTTAGGCTACTAATCATTTGCACAAATTAACAGTTGTACATTTTGCCTTACAAGTGAGCAGAATGGTTTCAGTTAAGAGCAGTGTTTCGAAAATGTACATTTTTAGACTTTTAGATCATTCAGTCCGTTAATTCGCTATTATCTGCCACACTTTTTCTCGCTGTTTTATTACAGCGGCCGAGTATCCTTCTTCCCATATATGCTTTGCTTCTTTGTATATATTGACACAGAAAAGAAAAACACTACATAAATGAAACTTTGAAATCTAAAAACTATGAAAATAATTTAGTGATAAATTCAATGCACACTGTAAACATGACTGTAACACAGAGTATGCTGAGTGAACAGAAAAGGCACCAGGATTAATAAATCCTGGCTGTTAGCCTGGTCGGGACCAGGCTAGCTGCACAGAATAAATCTCCATGGTAACTTATCTGCCTCTGCTTTCATGAAACTGAGTTAAGTCTAAATTCATCAACGATAACTGGGAAATCCTGGTTTAATCTGCTATCTAGGTTTTGTGGAATAGCCCTCTGGTGATCTTGATGCTGGCCTGATGATTTATCTAATTGAGGTGCTAGTTTTTTCAGATCTGTAGCCTTTGGCGTCACTGTCACGCAGTAACCAGAGATCAGCACTGTTCACTGCTCAATTCTGTGAGATAATATGACTGTTGGAGTTAGTTATAATCTTTTAGGTCTACAACTAAAGCAGCATGTTATTGTTATGGTGCGATGGAAATATGTATTATTAAATCCCTATTACAATTTTTCTTTCTCCCCTAGCTACCATTTTGTCCTCCGGTGGTGCTGGCCCAGTGTGTGGAGAATGTGTGGACCACCTGTCGCTCCAACAGGAAGAAGCGCCACCTGCTGGAGGCCCTGTGGTTGTCCTGCGGTGAGGCGGGCATGAAAGTCTGGCTGCCGCTGTTTCCCCGAGACCATCGCAAGCCCCACTCCTTTCTCTCCAGGCGCATCATGCTGCCCTTCCACATCAACATCTACCCGCTGGCTGTGCTTTTCGAGGATGCCCTGGTACTGGGGGCAACCAATGAGACTGTGCTCTACGATGGGCTGCAGGGATCCTCTGAGCCTCTGGAGGCGCTGTTCCCCTACTGCACCGTAGAGAGGACCTCCCAGATCTACCTCCATCACATCCTGAGGCAGCTGCTGGTCCGCAACCTTGGTGAACAGGTATGTGGAGCCTCCTGTCTCATACTAGGGCGGAAAACAGATACAAAACACTTCACTTAGACAAACTTTAGTCTTTGCATTCTGTGGACCGTGTATGTGAATACAACAGTTCCATATTTTGATCATATCATGAGGCCTTTGATTGTTTGCACACCTACAAAGTCCATTCTTTCCTTCTGTCTAATCTTCTTCCTTCCATTCATTCTCTCCCACAGGCTTTGATGCTGGCTCAGTCATGTGCCTCCCTCCCCTACTTCCCGCATGTCATGGAGCTGATGGTGCACGTCGTGCTGGAAGAAGAGGCAACATCGCGGGAGCCCATCCCCGACCCTCTGCTGCCCACCGTGGCCAAGTTCATCACCGAGTTCCCCCTCTTCCTCCAGACCATCGTCCACTGTGCCAGGAAGACGGAGTACGCCCTGTGGAACTACCTGTTTGCCGCTGTGGGAAACCCCAAAGATCTGTTTGAGGAGTGTCTCATGGCTCAGGACCTGGACACAGCAGCCTCCTATCTGATTATACTGCAGGTAGTGACACACTGACACAACATGCACATATTCTGTTTTTATTGCAGGGATTATCAGACATTTTCAGCCTAGGACAGAAGTATAAAAAGGTCTCATTCATAGATTCATAAAATCATTGTGCATACCTGACTAAATCTGTTGAGGGTGTCATAAAATGTTCCCAGCCTTCATCTTTCTCAGTCGCTTCCATCTGTCCCTTCTTGTGTCCCGTCCCTCTCTGTAAAGAACATGGAGGTCCCAGCAGTGAGCAGACAACACGCCACTCTACTCTTTAACACGGCGCTTGAGCAGGGCAAATGGGACCTCTGCCGGCACATGATCCGATTCCTCAAAGCCATTGGCTCTGGGGAGATGGAGACTCCGCCCCCAACACCCACCACTCAGGTAGAGAACTTTAAATGATCCCTACGAATATTATTTCCTCTGCTTGCCACTTTTCTTCGACTCTGTCTAATAGATCAGTCAAGGAAAAGTTAGGTAATCAGATTTTCCACCAAATGAAGGTGAAATTGACATGTTTTCCATTTCAGCAAATCTGAAACCCCATCAGGCTTTGTACCCACAACCATTATGCTATGCTGTAAACATGAAATGGTAAACTGTGTGTCTCTGTCTTTAGGAACCCAGCTCAACTGGCGGTTTTGAGTTCTTCAGAAATCGAAGTATCAGTTTGTCGCAGTCGGCAGATGCCATCACTACGGGCAAGTTCAACCTGCAGAAGACCTTCAGTATGCCCTCTGGACCATCATCTAAAGGGTATGGACACACACACACACACACACACACACACACACAGACACAGACACACACACACACAGAATAACGTAGCTTGTGAACCAGTATGTTTTGTTCAAAATGGCCTCACTGTAACATCAAAATGTTTCCACATTTTCTTTCTCTGTCTCTCCTTCCTGTGTTCATTTCTGTCAGTCGAGATGCGGAGTGTGCAGAGAACATGTATATTGACATGATGCTCTGGCGCCACGCCCGCCACCTCCTGGAGCAGGTACGCCTCCGCGACCTGGGTTGCTTCTCTGCACAGCTGGGCTTCGAACTCATCGGCTGGTTGTGTCGCGAACGAAACCGCGTGGCCCGCGTTGAGGATTTTGTTTCTGCGTTGAAGAGACTCCATAAGGATTTTCTCTGGCCCTTCCCTGTTATTCCTGTGGGCAGCATCAGCTCGCCTCTGAAGAACGGACGGTGTCGCACAGGTGAGGATTCAGGCAATACAGACGCTGTCTAGGAAACTGACCAAACCTCAATCAGTCTGTTTGGTGTTGTTGCTAAAAGCACACAGGAAGGGATTAACCCATAAATACTTGAAAATGTACATCATCAATAAGAACATTTTTAACTGGGGTTTCTGCTTCCCCAGCTCACAATACTTATGGCTCTAATATTGTAATATTATAAATAATATTTCATGGTGTTTTTGTTGTTGTTACTCTTAAGTGCTGAGCACGCGACTGTTGAAGTCTCAGTCAGCTGACAGCCTGTTGAACAGCGACATGGACACAGCGCCCCCTCAGGCAGCTTCCAGCAACCTCACCTGGCTGGACGGGCTCGACCAGAGGGCCAAAGACATGGACACGGCCTCGTCTGCTCACTCCAACCAACACTCGCCGCAGACACATGATGCGTTCCTGTCCCTGCTCACCAACAAAGGTACCAAGACTCAAAACACTTCATGCTTGTCCAACTATTAACATATATAAAAGAAACTCACCCATTGTCACCAGCTTTCCATAGCCCTCCTGAAGACATGCCATTGTCTTTTCTTTCTCTCTCTTATTCCTCCTCTTGCTTTTCCGCACCCCTTTAGTGGAAGAGTACAGTGTCGGCTCGGCCACAGACTTGACAGAGACCAGCTCGGTGGTGGATGGTGATTGGACGATGGTTGATGAGAACTCCTCCACTCTGAGCCTGAGCCAGGCCGAGTTGGAGCACATCTCCATGGAGCTGGCCAACAAAGGCCCACACAAGTCACAGGTGCAGCTCAGGTGAGATACCGTCACTAAACCTCACTTCTATGATCCCACTGCAGTGTCACTGTTTGTTACCCGCTTTAATTCAATGAGAAACCAAAGGCAGTACCTGACAGCTGTGCCTCTCTGTTTCCTTCAGGTATCTCCTTCATGTGTTCATGGAGGCGGGCTGTCTGGAGTGGTGTGTAGTGATTGGTTTGATCCTGCGGGACGCCAACGTCATAAAGCAGGTCATCGGCTTCCTGGACAGCCCCGAGGTTCCCCAAGAAACTGTGCAGAGTGTCCGCAACGGCTTATTGGCTGTCGACACATGGGTCTCCACTGACTGGTGGGTATAGCTCATAGCTATGTTTTTTTTAAGTAATTAAATAGAAATTTAAAATAGAAATAACTTGTTAAATACTGCAGTTTTTGGATTCAGAATTTTATGTGATGAACTTAACAGCATTGGTTTGGGCAGCTGTGATCATAAACATGACAGTAGCATTGTAACACTGTGAATGTTTTCAATGTGTTTAGCTGTTTTTAGCAAAAGTGGAATGGTGAAGAACATCACACCCAGCTTAACCTTTTCCTCTCCTCCATCCCTATTCTTCTTTTTCCAGCCTGGGTTACAAACCATTTCTCCACCTGATCCAGCCGCAGCTGCAGGAGCTGATGGATTCAGCAGCTGAGCAGGTGCAGCCTGAGTCCTTCCAGCCCACCGGCCAGAGCTCCAAGCTCAGCGGCTCTGAAGGGCTGGGAGGTGCTGCGATACCGCGGCCGGAGGACAGTAGAGGAGTAGCGGCTCCGTTGGGCCTGGCCCTGCCCTCCCTTGAACCCGCGGGAGGTTTTCCCCGCCCCCCCTCTGAGGACTGCCCTCCTGAACAGACAGAGGAGCAGGGAGAGGAGGAGGGAGCCTATGACTGCACCTTGTCCTGAAGCCGAGTGTGTGTGTGTGTGTGTGTGTGTGTGTGTGTGTGTGTGTGTGTGTGTGTGCGTGTGTGCGCGTATGGTTCTCGACTTCAGTCAGTATTATCCACTCTTCAGATTTGCCCTCTGTGTCGACGAGAACCCCTGTGGATACGGAGCGCCAGACAGCCTGACTGGCACAAAGACACACAACCAGAGACTGGGTTCAGTCGGATGGTTCCTTTCTAAAAGGCCTCATTTTACCAAAATGTGCGGTTAGACAAAAGGCCACCTATGTCCGTTTGTGTGTTGATACATCAGGTTGTGGTGTTTGGAAGCTGTAGACCAGCACAGGAAAGCACCAGGCTTTTGTTTTAATTATTATTCCAAGACAGATTGTTTTGTGGGCGTAACTTTTGTTTGGCACTCATTCAAGTGCAACTGGAGACTTTGAAATGTTTTTTTGTTTTTTTTTGTTCACTGTCCAGACAAAAAGCTCCATTGTTTCCCTTTTGGTATAATGCAGACAGTGCAAGAAAGACAAAAAAAAACCTGAGTGTATTTGCATCAGCATCATGCTACATTGCTAAGCATTATGTAGAACAAAGCTCTAGTCATGAACCATTTACACGATGCACTGAGGTGTGTCTGAGCCTACAGTACAGTGTGCAGTTCTGTTTGTGTGCCCAAGAGGTGTTTCATACTTTCATACCTCATATGATTTCAAAATATTTTGTGATACCTTTTTCAATAATGTAAGTGTACAAGATAGCATTATTTTTCTATCGATTACACCTTGTCCCTCTTGAGTCTCCCTGACTCATTGGTATGAATTCTATGTAATTCTTGAGAAGTGACGACCTTAAGATTTCTAAGAAAATTATCCCTGAGAAGAATCCACTGTTGTGAGTGCAGACTAGTTTCTTACCACTGATCAGTACCTCTGTTCATGTTTTCTTTCTTCATGCACCATGAATTTGCTGAAGTCCAGGCCCAAAGTGTCTGAGCCTGAGTCCGCTGTCTGATCCTCTTCATGTGGTCCAGATTTTAGAAAACAAGCAGATCAGTGTTGAGCCTTCCCGAGGTGAGCAGGTTTAAGGCTGCAGTGCAGTGAAGGCGCTTTAAAAACCAAATCATATGATGCTTTATCCAGCTTTTAAACCCACATTTGGGTTTCAGTCTCCATCTGGGAGATTCCAAAATGTGTTTCCTATCATCAGCGAGACAGACTGTTAATATTGTTATTAAAGCCATCCTACTCTGTAGATTCTGTACCTATCCCTTGTTGAAAGAGCATCATTTGATTCCCTCATCAGTAGTGTTAACGGTGACACGTCAGTATCATTTTTAAAGTGAGGATAAGATTGATTTTGTCGTTGTGTAATGAATGAGTTGTTGTGTAATTTGCCCCTCATCATCATGATAAGGACTTATATTTCATCCAGTCCAATATGCATATCGCATCCCAGAACCGCTTGGTTCAAAACAGATATGTCAGTATTATATCGTGCAATGTATTGAAATGTTACTCAGCTTTATTTTTTATGTTCAGTACTTTTCCCCAACGGTTTGCTTTTTACTTTTCATGATAGACCAAATCATATTTTAAAGATACAATTTGCTCTCTTGACGGTGTGTACAAGATGAGTCGAGTGTGGTAACTATTGAAATTTATATATATATTTTATTTTTTTTTGTGAATGGCCTGCATTGTTGGAACACTCACTATTCACGAAAGGGCAAAATGATGTACTGTCGTCACTCAACATAGATCCTGTTGCACCCTTGTTCCAGTGGGCCCGTCTCCACTCTGAACAAGCCTACAGCCACACTACGCTGCTCCGCTGTAAGCTTTACTTGACTTGAAGCAGTAACATGACGAACCAAAGACTTCATGTCCAGGGCCTTCTGTTTTAACCGGTTGCTTTGATTGAGCACTTGACTCATGACGTCACACACACCCTTACCCCATCCCTCTCATAAGAAACATAATCATTGATGCTCAAAACTAATGCTGACGGCATATGAGACAATTTCCTACGGAAATGAATATTGCAGATCTTTTCTGGTTTCCTTCTCTGCGGGCAAGGAGCGGTCGGTCAGTTGCGTCTCGTGGTACTCGGCGCTCCCTCCCTCCCTCCTTCCTGTGTACAAGTTTTGCCTGTTTCCGGACTCGGAGTTAAGTTTTATTTCTGGGGCGGCAGCAGCAGCAAACATCCTCAATGCAGTGTAAAGATACTCTCTTGTACATTTGGCTTTTCTACTCATGTTTGGTTTTCTACATTTTTTTTTTTTCCTTGTACATAAAGACCAATAAATTATTTTTAAAAATGGTTAGTTTGCCTGTATTTCTAATTATAATCTGATCTGCTGTCTGTATGTGGATGTAGTGAAATGATGTGTTGTAAATAGGACAATGCAACCAACAACGTAATAAGCGTTTTTAATTGCTTTAGACGTGGTAATTTAATTAAAGATGTTTGCATAATGTAAAATCATGCCATCCATTCGACAGATGGATACCCTGCAACAAGCTCAATCCCAATATTCCCAATTGCAACAGTCATATCAATCATTAAATTTCAATTGACAGACAAATGTGCAATTTAAAAAAACAAAAAACAGCAGTTCAAGGAGTTATTTAAAGTCTCTGAACACCCACACAAGTGATTTCTTATTCTGGCTGATTAGACCTCTGCTCAGGTTGAAGGTGGGTTGTAGCTTTGATGGGAATTCATTGACCTTTTTCACAGCAGACATTTTGACTTGTCATAGTAGGTAAAACACCTGATAACCTTAACGATGGCTCAATTCCATCAAGTGTCCCAGTAAGCTATTTCAGTGAGTCAGAATGCACAATACCAGGGTCTCTCCTAAGTGGAATGCAGCCATCATTAATGGTTTTGAATACACCTGTGCTTTTCCTACTATTTTGTCAACATGTCTGCTGTGAAAAAGGCCTATTAGGTCACAAATCTTTTCTAACAATAAGTTGATACAGCTGTAATTTGTCTTGCCCTAGTCTCTAGTCCACTCAGCATTCCGGGATGGGAGAAAAACGTGCTCTGGTTTATTGGCATTTCTTTAAACCAATCACAATCGTCGCTAAGTGCCGGATGGAGCAACGGCGCCTCCTGCAAAATAGCCTCGGGTCGCAAAATGTTTTGGTGGACCGTGTGTACGTTCAAAGTAGGATTGGACGAAGGACGTCCCATCTCTCTAAAAACGCATTTCCTCGTTGCTTCTATCCTCCGATGATTTCCTCGCGTCTCTCCCGTGCCTCATGGTGGGAGGGACTAAGACGAGAGGAAAGGAGGCAAATGGAGGAGTCGAGGAGACAATTTAAGCGACATGAGAAGCAACTCGACTAGAATAGACTAGTCTTGCCCGAACAGGTGCGACAAAGCAAAGAAACAAGAAATCCAGGAAGATGTCAATCAGTCAGTCTATACACTCGTCCCACAGTCCTGGGGAGAGGGCTAATCAGACATTAACTGGAAACACCTGTGCGGCTGTTCAGGGCCTTTTAAAATGTCAAATCAATCACAACAAAAGAACATAATGATCAATCTTTAAAAAAACAAACCATTGGAACTTTAAGAACAAAAGTGAACAATAACGAAAATAGGCATTGGTGAAAAGTTAAGATGTTGGACAAAAAAAACAGTATAGGTAACCATTATAAAACGGTTAAATTAAACATCTTAAAAGGACATCCTTCAACAACAGGCATTAAGACATTGCAATGTGTATATCCCAAAATAGATTTCAGCTAAAACTGCTAATTTCTCCAGCTGATATAAATATGTGTGTGTGAATGACTGATTTGTTTTTCTTGACTGACTGTTGACGTGATAACGATAAAGCTACGTCTGTGAGTGAGTTTACGCTTAACAAAATCACAATGGTACAGCGCTTAGTTAGCCGCTGAGTCTTACTTTAATACATTAGATTCTGTCGCAAACAATTTTATTTCACTTCATTCTAAAAGCAGCTTGTTTTTTCCTATTTGAAGCTAACAGTGGGAGCACCAACTGCGTCGGATGAGCCTTTTCACAGCTTTTAAGTCTGACATCTCCCTGCTGCGTCCCACATTTACAGCAGTTCCTCCTGTGTTTGTGCTTTTATAGAAACAAACGCACCTGTTGTTATTCATCACCATCATTCCATTTAATGTTTTAATTCAAAACAAGTCTAGTGGTCTTTTAATAAACTGTTATGTTGGCGGAAATACGAACAAGCTGAATACATTTGAAAAAATGCTTTCCTTCAGTGTCTAACAAAAATCAAACGTGCAACAATTTTTTGGAAAAATACCCATTTGCACTTGTTGATAAAGCTTTTTCTCCCACAGACGCTCTGCATATCAACTGAAGCACTTTTAACAGATTTAGATCATCCCCGTCATTTACAGCAGCGTCTGTGTTGACGCTAGCCAGCACTGACCGACAACAACACTGTGTGTGTGTGTGTGTGTGTGTGTGTGTGTGTGTGTGTGTGTGTGTGTCTCTAACTCCATTACTAACAGCTTTTCTGTTTCAGAATTTAAACTGTTAAATCTATTAAAGGACCATGCTGGTGTTTTTTTTTTTTTTACCTCCATGTTTTAGCACATTTACTTTAGCTAACACTTTTCCATGTATTGTCCCAGCAGACATCTGTTGTTGGTATCTGAAAAAAACATCAAAGTGCACAGTATGCCTGCTTTCACCGTTGTCAAAACAGCAGGGTTATGTAAAGTATATATAAATACCGGTAAATGGTTAAAACGTACAAAAGAAAACACGGGTATGGTCCTTTAATATTAACAAAAACAGTTGATAAGAGGTATAAAATCTCTACGTTGTTGACAATTTCACCAGCCAATTAAATTGAGCAGATGTCTGATATATTTGATATTTTACTTTTTGAAGGGACACTGAGGTCAGACATGTTTTCATACTGTGGTCAGTTGATAGGATGGCTTTTGACAAAAAACAATCTCACCTGCTGTGGAGCTTTTAATTGTATCTCAGTGCATCTTCCTCAGCAGATGGAGTTGGAGTGCTTTAAGGACTTCTCGTTACACATTGTGCATTAAAGAAGGAGCATAGTAGGACGATATGTTTTTTACTTGCCGAAGTGCTGTTGAAGGCCGCGATGGGTTCTAAGTTCAAACTTCCCAACGGACAACAATTCACGTACATAAAAACACACTGTACAGTGCAGCACCTGATAGCTTTAAGACCACTGAGATGTTAGTGTCCACACCAGTGAACATTTGACGTGTCTTTGGAAGCAAAATGTTAAGGCCTCCTTTATGTCAGCATTTGTTATTATGTGTGACTGAAGCCAAACGGACAACATGGATCACACAAAGGGGACAAAATGATGATTTTGCTCAGTCGGTCTCCCAAGTGCAAACTATTTCCCATGTCCATAGAAACCGGTGCCACCTACGATTACATGTAGGAGGAGTCAAACTGCCAACAAGCAACTATACACGTGTGTCATTTGTTTGTGGTTCAACAGATTTCATCAGAGTGAGACTGAAGGCAGAGATAACACAGATGTGATTCAACTATCAAACCACTGGAACCTCTCCACTTTGTCAGCAGAAAGCAGAGTTAGCCACAAACAAATATGATTTATAATCCATCAAAACGCAATCAATCTCTAACATTAGTAACATTCAATCCAGTTTTTACAAAAAGCTGTTATCTTAGTGTCGGACCAAAGTTTTGATCATTGTGGAGGTAGTGGTGGTCTAATAGCTTCAGAAACCCCCTCCCTCCACACCTTTCTGACGTCAGATAAGGGAGGGGGGGATCTGTGTCCGTCCGACCATTTCTATAACTTTCCAAAACCGACATTCACACCCACCTCAAGCTGTGATTGGCCAGCTGTGTGGAGGTGAGAAAGGAGCAAGGTATTGAGCTTTTCTCTAGCTCTCTCTTTTTTCATTCTTGGCACAACTATTTCTGTCGCTTTTAATATGAGCAACCAAGCGCAACACTCTGAAGGTTTTCCAGGAGAGATGGCCTTTATCCCCATATTTAAACAATACCGCCTTCCAGTGTGGACAACATGTCATCCGATCCACTTCTTTTGTAGTGTAACCTGGCTGTAACTGTGCCATGGTGTTCTATAAAGGTCGACTATGTGAAGTAGACATGTAAAACAGGTCATATTAACTGGGTTGTGGTTGTTACTTGGGCTCTAGACCAAAAGATGCAGCTCCACATGAGATGAGTGAAATATAAGAAATATTAGCAACGGTAACTGATATGAGCTGTCCACAGCAGCACCAATGCTTATTATACGTTCTTAGACCTAATTCAGCACAACTTGGAGGAGAGACAAATTACAATTAATGAAGAGTTTGGCATAGTGCAGCTCCTCACTGGGTTGACAATTAGCTGGATGTTTCAGCAGAGAGTATTTATGGTAACAGAATTTCATTTCATAACTATCTGTATATGACTGCTTTTGGTGACGCTTTCTTTTTTATAGATGTTATTTCCTAATAACTTCCTGGGACATTTCCTTGAAATAACTATGCAATTTGGTAAATTATAGGGAAAATATTATCTTATTATCGGAAACTGTATTCTCCGCATGTTTTGAATTGTATGCTTGCCCAGACTGATCTTGCCTGTAGACTGATTGAACTTTTTTTGGACAATAAATTGTTAATTAATTGAAAGTTCTATCCAGGAAACGTCTTAAAAATATTTATATATATTATTAAATGTATTATTTAGAAATTACAGACTCATAAAACAAAGATTCCCCCATTTGTTTTAACTTGGATTAACATATATTCTATATTGTTATAGAGTTGAAAACGTGCACCCTTGTGATTTTGAACTGGTTTCAAATGAAGCTACAGTACATCATTCTGTTTTGATGCCATTTTAGTGGTACAATTAACTGAAAATGCATCAAGGTCTGATGAACTTGTCTTCATCTGCAGCCAAGATATGCAGACTGGATAACTTTCCTTTAGGGTCAGAACTAACGGTTATTTACAGTATCTATACATAGACATGCATTGGTGCTGCTGGAGATAGGTTGTAGCACAGAGCAGAAGTCAAGTTTTAACAAGTACAAAATACTATTACAGTAACTGCAAATGCAAATAATGTGAGAGAGAACAAGCTGACTGATACTGATCATGTTAATGAGTGTGGAGTTGCATTGCTGGTTTTTCCACCCAGTCACCCTCAAGGCTCAGGGAATAATCTGAAATCACAGGACATTGAGATTGCCACACGTCCGTGTTTCCCTGTGAGTTCTGGTCTCATCGCGCCCAAAATCAATACGCATTTGAACACACCAGGCTGAAAAATGTAAGACCCTGAATATTGCCCTCTGCATGAAATCTTCAGAAAGTGACTCCTCCTCCTAAAAGGACAAGTTCACATTTTTGATTTTAGCCAGCTGTTTTCATTTAACAGGCACAGTTTTCTGCCTCTGCATGCCAGATTCTCTGACAAGTAAAGCAGATTGTTGGCATTCCTGACATGACAAACACAGGGGTACGACTTGCTGCAAATCATTGGTGTGATTGAGAAATGATGAAGAGCAACTTGTTAAATGAAAAGCGACTTTCAAAGTTTCCAGTTAAAGTCGGATCAGGGGTCGAACAAAACAGTTCTTTGTTTCCCCAAACAGATCCATCAGTATGTTACCACACCTACAGTGCAGATAGTGATGGTGTAATTTCTGCAGAGGAAGTCAGAGACACATCTAGTCTGAGAATGGCCCAAGAGGTTTGCTCATAAAGAGCACTCTCTTTATGAGCAAACCTCTTGGGCCAGGGGAAGTACCCATGCAACGTTATTCATTCAGGAAGCATGAGAGATGAAGAAAGGGAGGAAGTGAGCAAGAGGAAAAGTGAAGAGGACAGTGAAATGGATTTAGTAAAGCAAAGGCACGACAGATTAAGTACCACAAAAAAAAAAAAAAAAAAACGTTGTTTCACTAACCCAGGAGTGAGCACAAGGCTAGCGGTGGCCAGTGTGTCGGCCGTTGAGTTAGTCCGTTTGTAAGCTGTCTGATCAGCTTACCTCTGGTGTGTCTCAGCGCGTCCTCCTGCTCGGTCAGCTACTAGACCTACTGACACAGTGATGGGGGTCTCTCAGGCAGGTAGGCTGGGAGGGAGCGTGAGTGTGTGCTAGAGTGTGCGTTTGTGTCAGAGAGAAGAAGGCATCGGGGCCGGTCCTCAGTATTGTTCCTTGAAATATTTTCTCGGGGGCCCCGGCAGCTCTCAGCCCTCAGCTTGGTCAGCGTCGGCCTCTGTGATGTGTGGCATCCTCAGTATCGGTACATGTCGTAGGTACTGACCCAAGACGAAAGAAAAGCCCATGTGGGAAGCCTGCGGAGGATGTCCTCCAGTTGAGCAGTCCTACTGTCTGGCCCAAAGAAATAGTGGGTGGAGATGGCAACGGAGATCATCCCCTCAGGGCCAGCTGGGTCCGGGTCCCTGGGAGGCTGACAGAGGGGGAGAAAGAAAGAAAGAAGACCATGAATGTCAGCACAGACGGTTAACATGTGAGAGCACCAGAACCAGACCAGCAGTTTTTCCAGGCCCTAAGAAAAGTCCCTTGATTGTGCTGCATGTGCTTTAGCTTATGCAATATATTTTAAAAAGTCATTAAAAAGGTCATCAAGTCTCTTAACCCATGCAATTGTTAATGCAATCAAAAATGAAGTCTCTAAAAATGGGAGTTTAAAGATTTTCACATGACAGCAACACAATCCAACCGTGTCCGGCCAGGAGCTAATCTCCTGCAGAGATCACTGACTGAGGCAATAAGGTGAAGTTTTGCAGAAATACAAAAATGCGAAGAATGAAAAGAACGACATAAAAAAACTCAGCATCTGTCTGGATACTAAGATTTCAAAGATGCAGCTGTAGCTGGTGATTTATAAAACATTTTGGGCAAGGGAAACAATCTTAAAGGAATAGTTTGACCTGTTGGGAAATATGCTTATTTGAGTTAGATGGGAAGATTGATATCGCTCTCATGTCTGTATGCTAAATAAGAAGTTGGAGCTAAAAGAGGGTTAGCTAAGCTTAGCATAAAGACTGGAAACCGGTAACCTGGATACAAGTACAGAATGTTCCTTAATGCTGCGGTACCTGTATTTCGAACCAGAAGATCCATGTGGGGGCGTCAAGGCCGTGGGAATAAAAGACAAAATATTCTCCGCTCAGGTCGAACTGAGGCGTCCCGTCACCGAAGGACCAGGTAGACAGGCTGGCTCCTCTGTGAGGCATCAGATACAGGGACATGTGGCTGGGGCCTGCACGGGACAGGACAGGACACAAGTTAAAATATATGTACACATACACATCCAGATCAGCCAGCTGGTAAATGAAAGCATCACATTACTGATGTTATATCTGTGACAGTGGCTGTACTTTAATGGTTACAGAACTGCTTGGCACCAGAAGCCCAAAAACCTAACACTATAATAATAAATGGCTTGATAAAAAACACTTATGTGTAATATCTGCAAGCATTGCACGCAAATGTAGCTGTTCTGGAAAATTTTTTCCAGAGCCAACATGGACGAGTTCAGATGTCCTTAAAGTGCTCAGATAAATGGAAACTTGAACATCTACATTTCTTTCACAACTGGGCAAACTCCATCTGCTGAGGAAGTTCTGATATGATGATTGAAAGCCTCAGAACAGCTACGAAATGGAGCTTGTGGTGAAGATTTTTTGTCAACTAATGTTTCCAAGATCACGGATGAACTTTCAATCAATAATTGAATGTTTCCAAATGTCTCCACAGACATAAACGTAGTGCTGATGTAAACTCTCCATCCCAATTGATGGGTCACTGGATATTTTCAGTATGCTCGGCCAGATCTGCATGCTCCGTCAGTGAATATGCTGCTGTCATCACCCAGGATTCCTCTGCACTGGTCATATGGCTCAAGTCCAACTGTAGTCACGTGACACTGGCATCGAGTTGCAAGTCTTTTTAATCCTGTATCTTATCTCTGCATGCAAGTCCTAGAAAGAATTTGTGTTTTTAGTGTAGCATTTGTGTGGATTTGGCCACACCCTGACCTTTCACACTGAAGACCATCTTGACCGTCCCCCAGCTGGTCTCCTCTCTGGACAGCAGGCTGAACTCCACCGGTGAGCTGGGAGACACTTCCGGAGCAGGAATGTACCAGTTCTTTCTGCAAATACACCAAAATACTTTGAGGTGGGGAAGAATATAAAGTATGAAAAGTCTATACATGGAAGACAATTACATCAAGAGAATGAAAACAAAGAGCATGGAAACAGTGCTGTTAGCTGAGAGGGTGCGTTACTCACTTGCTGAGGAACTTCAACGGCAGGAACCAGGGGTAACCACAGAAGGGCCGGTCCTCACGGCAGCTAGTGCGAACGCTGTCGTTGATCTCAGGGATGTGGGGTGTGATGTGCTGTATGCCTGTGTAGTCGAAACTGTTCATCCACAGACCTGAGTCTTGACTCTCCACTTCGCCCTGGAGATTGTGGAAGGTCCGCGTCGTGTGCTGCAGGAGGGCATATAAAACATTTCTCATTTGCTTCTTTTAAGCACACATTTTCCTTCTACAGCCGTTTTACAGAGTGATTTTCGGCTCTTGCCAGAATTACTTAATGGAGTTCGCTGTGATTTACATCAGCAGATGAAGGAGTGGAATCATTGCACTTTTATCTAATCATGAAAACAAATGGAGAGATCTTGGTGTGCTGTGTCCCAGTTACAAAAAGCATGCTATATAGAGGCTTTGTGTTTCACCTGCTCCAAACAAGACATTTTAATTATGCAAGCAGGAGCTGCACTGCAGGATAGTCAGTTGAGGCCAAACAAAAAGATTGCCAGATAATTGTCTTGGCATTAAAAGTGTTTATGTTAGATTTTTCCCACTTTCAATATAATTTTTTTTTTTTTTTTTTTTTTTAACAAAACTAGTAAAATATATTTAAAACAGAAAAGACCAATGTAAATCATTTTTATTTGTTTAATAGATGACTCACATCCATTGAAGAGAAACATGTATATGTATGAGGGATTTCTATGTTCTTTCCTTAGCAAAAATCTGAGTAAATGCAGATGTTTCTGTGTACATGTGTATGCTTCTGTGTGTGTGTTTTGACTTTGAACCTGCAGGAAGACTCGTTTTGGCCGCGGGCTGTCTGGACTGCCTGAAAAAGGAAAGAGGAGCCCACAGGACATCAACAGGAACGTGATGATGAATACTGAACCCAGACCAGCCAGGATCCACTTAGTGCTTCTTGCCAAGTAGATGAAGTGCAGCTAAGACAGAGAATTATAATAAGTTACTGGAATGGAGGAACAATCTACACTGCATTAATTTTGAATTTAAAACAAACGTGAGAACATTTTTGGGGAAACAGTATGGATAAACGATTATGGATATCCCCAAAAAAACCTAAGCCACCATCTGTAAGATCTGCATAAAATGTAACTGCCACTCAGTGAGTCAACAAACACAGGTGTTGGTTTGCTTATCTAAAGTCTAACAAAACGGCTCAAAGAAAGCATTGCTGCCAGAAGCTTGGTCAACACAATTCAACAGTTTGGTCATGTGTATTCTAGCCTGCATACACTCCCAATGTTCAAGCTGATTCTGTTGATAGATTTGTTATTCATTGTTGTACATAATGTGGTAGTACTCACAAAAAATGAAGAGATGAAGATGGTTGCCAGGGTGACCAGAGAGGCCATCACCACCTCAGGGGGTATCTCAGTGCCACTGCGACCCATGATGGGTGTGAAAATCTCAAACACCACCCAGATAAGGAACATGAAGTGGACGTAAGGCAAAGTCAGGCCCAACATATAGAGCACACTGTACTTCACTGATGCTCCTGCAGAAAGATGGAGAGGTTTAGAGGTGCAACGATGAATCGATTAGTTGTCAACTATTAATCGCCAACTATTTTGATAATTGATTAATCGTTTGAGTCATTTTTTTATTAAAAAAAAATAAGATTTCTCTGATTCCAGCTTGTTAAATGTGAATATCTTCTAGTTTCCTCTCTCCTTTGTGACAGTAAACTGAATATCTTTGAGTTTTGGACAAAACAAGACATTTGAGGACGTCCTCTTAGGCTTTGGGAAACACTGATCCACATTTTTCACCATGTTTTGACATTTTATAGATCAAACAACTAATCAACTAATCGAGAAAATAATCGACAGATTAATCGACTATGAAAATAATCGTTAGTTGCAGCCCTAGAGAGGTTACTGTTTGTCAGATCAAACTGAACTAGCCAAGGATCAGACCATCAATAATCTTTTGATGAGAATCCCTTTTAAACCCAAACATCATACAAATGGGGATAGGGGCGTACACTTTTAGTGTCGCTCCTCTGAGGCATTCATAGTGTTGAACATGGTTGTACACTTAAAGTTGCGGAAGTAGTGATTTATATCTTGACTTGTATCTCTTGTATCTCTTGACTCTGACTATAGCGGATACCAGTTATTAATAATCAACCACAGTGTCCACGTCCAAGTGTAAGAATAACGTAGGACTCATTACTTTCAACTTGGTTCTACTTTCTTACTTGTCTTGTCTTGAAGTGTATTTGTGTTGTATTGTATTGCGATTGTATCATATTGTATTGTACTGTACTGTATTAATAGTATTGTATTGTGACTGTTTTTAAGGTACCTGGCTACGAAGACACCTCAATTTCCCCGCTGGGAATTAATTATGTCCTCTATCTATCCATCCATCTATACAGGTGCTGGTCATATAATTAGAATATCATGAAAAAGTTGATTTATTTCAGTAATTCCATTCAAAAAGTGAAACTTGTATAATGTATACAGTCATTCCACACAGACTGATATAGTTCAAGTGTTTATTTCTTTTAATTGTGATGATTAGAACTGACAACTGATGAAAACCCCAAATTCAGTATCTCAGAAAATTTGAATATTGTGAAAAGGTTCAATATTGAAGACACCTGGTGCCACACTCTAATCAGCTAATTAACTCAAAACACCTGCAAAGGCCTTTAAATGGTCCCTCAGTCTAGGTCTGTAGGCTACACAATCACGGGGAAGACTGCTGACTTGACAGCTGTCCAAAAGATGACCATTGACACCTTGCACAAGGAGGGCAAGACACAAAAGGTCATTGCTAAAGAGGCTGGCTGTTCACAGAGCTCTGTGTCCAAGCACATTGATAGAGAGGCGAAGGGAAGGAAAAGATGTGGTAGAAAAAAGTGTACAAGCCATAGGGATAACCGCACCCTGGAGAGGATTGTGAAACAAAACCCATTCAAAAGTGTGGGGGGGGATTCACAAAGAGTGGACTGCAGCTGGAGTCAGTGCTTCAAGAACCACCACGCACAGACGTATGCAAGACATGGGTTTCAGCTGTCGCATTCCTTGTGGCAAGCCACTCCTGAACAAGACACAGTGTCAGAAGCGTCTCGCCTGGGCTAAAGACAAAAAGGACTGGACTGCTGCTGAGTGGTCCAAAGTTATGTTCTCTGATGAAAGTACATTTTGCATTTCCTTTGGAAATCAAGGTCCCAGAGTCTGGAGGAAGAGAGGAGAGGCACAGAATCCACGTTGCTTAAAGTCCAGTGTAAAGTTTCCACAGTCAGTGATGGTTTGGGGTGCCATGTCATCTGCTGGCGTTGGTCCACTGTGTTTTCTGAGGTCCAGGGTCAACGCAGCCGTCTACCAGGACGTTTTAGAGCACTTCATGCTTCCTGCTGCTGACCAGCTTTATGGAGATGCAGATTTCATTTTCCAACAGGACTTGGCACCTGCACACAGTGCCAAAGCTGCCAGTACCTGGTTTAAGGACCATGGTATCCCTGTTCTTAACTGGCCAGCAAACTCGCCTGACCTTAACCCTATAGAAAATCTATGGGGTATTGTGAAGAGGATGATGCGATGCACCAGACCCAACAATGCAGAAGAGCTGAAGGCCACTATCCGAGCAACCTGGGCTCTCATAACACCTGAGCAGTGCCACAGACTGATCGACTCCATGCCACGCCGCATTGCTGCAGTAATTCAGGCAAAAGGAGCCCCAACTAAGTATTGAGTGCTGTACATGCTCATACTTTTCATGTTCAACATTTCTAAAAATCCTTTTTTTTGTGTTGGTCTTAAGTAATATTCTAATTTTCTGAGATACTGAATTTGGGGTTTTCATCAGTTGTCAGTTCTAATCATCACAAGAAATAAACACTTGAAATAGATCACTCTGTGTGGAATGAATGTATAAATTATACAAGTTTCACTTTTTGAATGGAATTACTGAAATAAATCAACTTTTTCATGATATTCTAATTATATGACCAGCACCCATCTATTAATCAAATTGTGTGCCAATTGCTAGTATTTTTTTGAAATTTGCCTATGAATAAACATCCATTGTAAATACAGTTGAGTTGAGTGTTTACCTCTATGTTTAAATTCTTTCGCCAGCAACAGTCTGGTGGCCAGGGGGAAGGCCACCATTAGCATGGGCACGTAGGCTGAACACAGGCCCTGGTGGGTCAGCCACACCAGGCCACAGCACCACAGCAACAAGCTCACGTCAAAGTAGAGATCACCCAGCTCCACCAAACGGACACCCTGCATGGAAAACACACACCCAACAGATCAGCATACAATGGATATGCATGCATGTGTGGATAAGACACTTTGGTGGGGTTTTATTTTGGCTGTACATTACTTTGATAAGTGGGAAATCAGCTGAAGTGCAGTTGAGGAAGAATCTTCTTGTTGCTATGCCGAAAAAGGAAAACTTTAACTTGGGATTCAAATCTAAAATACATCACTTTAATTATAAATATCACACCGAGCAGTTAAGGTTGTTTCATAGACTACTCATATGAGGAGATCAGATCTGTTGGCTTGTTGCAATAGTTCGTTACAAAGCACAATGTCCAGTTACAGGAACGTAGTTATAGGAACAGTCCACTTCTAAACAGTTCTATTAACTACTCTCCCCCAAAACCAGTTTTTCCATTTGCATTCACACTGGCCAAGTGGCCATAGGGACTGACCTTTCGTTATTATAACACAGCCATCTAACCACCACTATGTGGAAAAGTAGGAGCTGAAAGAGTTAAAAGGAACTGTGGCCAGAGGAACTTCATAATCCCCAAATTGGTCCAGTTGGAACATGACAAAAAAAGGGTTCTAGGAACGTTATGTTCTAGTAGGCCTGTCACGATAACACATTTTGCTGGACGATAAATTGTCCCAGAAATTATTGCGTTCAATGATAATATTGTCGTTCTGAGACCATTTTCATCTAATATAATGATAATGGCATAATAATGCAGGTACACCTTTTCCAAATATCCACAATGTGTCTTTGATCTCCTTTAGTATGTCGTCTTTCACGCTGTTGTACTGTTGTGGAATTGCCATTTGTGACACGTATGTTCTCCCAGGCAATTCGTACTGGCTATCAAATGTTTGCAGCATTCATCAAGTGATTGTGCGATAGACTACAGACTCTGTACTACATGTAACAATTATTTATTAAACACTAAATATTAAATTTAAATAATATATAATTAATACATTATATCTATCTATATGGCTATCTGCCACATGGCGATTAAATGTTTGTATCAAAATAGTTCTGTTTTTCAGTATTTGGCGAAGGTGCAGGTCGGAGCTTTGCAGGGGCGGGCCGACACACCCACACAAACAAAAACTGGCGCACACACCAGACGCCAGCCACCACATCACTTCTGTTTACTGATAACTATCATTTACCTCAGGCTAATGAATTAGCTAGTAAGTGGCGATTTTTGGCAGCCAGCCTTCCAAGAGAAAGCACAATGAAATTAAATAACTGATCATTAACCGTTGACCGACAAGCAGATAACGGAGTCTCAGTTCACCGTCTGGGAGCCTCTGACACACTTTCTGCACTCCGTGTCCGCGGACAGCTGTAGGCTTGTACCGGTTAATGTTCTGTGCATTGTCGGACACATGCAGCCACTTTCCTGAAACCGCTTGCGAGACTGACAAGTCCACAGCGGCGTGTTTGTCCGAGCCTGTCTCCACCGCCTCCACCTGCAGGTTGTCAACTGTGTGCTTTGGAATGAAAGGGAGAAAACAGGACGCAGAGTAACACGGCGGATATCGCTCATATACTTTTTTTTTGACGGCGCCTTAACTGCAAAGTGCTGCGGGAAACCCTGCTCCAATAACTAGCATTTTCTCGTTCTCTCTCTCTCTCCGCCAGGAGTCCCGCCTCCCCACACAAAGACCATGCGACTGACAAGAGGGTTCACTCCTCGTTACGCTAAGGAACCGAGAGTGGTCATCCAGTCTCTTTGGTAGAGAGAGAGAGACAAGGATCGTGCGATTATTGATTTATTGACTATCGCGACAGGCCTAGTTCTAGGAACTGCAAAAATCCCTCTGGTCGGAAAGCGGCTAATAGCAAAGGACAACACACACCCACTCAACAGCCATTTCACCATTCTGCGCTCTGGATGCAGGTACAGGACTCTGAGGTGCAAGAGAGCACGTAATGGCAAAAGCCTGGTGCCTGTAGCCATAGCAGCCCAAAAACAAGAGAGTGAGATAAATCACTGCTACTTTGTAATGTACAGTGTTTGTGACAAAGAATTTCCAGAACCAGCTGTTTAATAGAAACCCCTCGCATACACAAACACATTACAAATCCGTACAGCAGTGTATGGTCTCGCATCACTGCCATGCAAATAAAACCCAAGTAGGAGCTTTGTACAGCCGATTCTGGTCTTGATTGATGTGGGACTACAACTACACTGAAATCATTGTTTCTAATTCAACTGCTCTGCATGTACTTTTGTAGGCAAAGAGGTGATGAATGTTGTGTTACCTGCTTCAGAGTCATTGTGTGTTCAACCAGAACAGTGACTCTCAACCAAGGGTACTTGTACCGCAGAGGATACTTCAGCAGTTGCCAGGGGGTGAGTAGATATATACTTAATAAAAGAGATTATTAACATATTGAGTCAGCTATTAACACCTGAACATTGTTGCATTTCAGAGTACAGTATGTCTCTTCAATATGAAGCTGGAACCAGGAGTTGGATGCTTAGCATAAAGACTTAAGCAGCGGTGGATTTTATAGTGGGCAAAAAGGCTTGTTGCAAAAAAGCAAATAAACCTTTTACCTAAAATGTTTCCTAAAACTATACCTTTAAAAGAAATCCCTACAGTGAGCCATATAACTCCACTTACTCCGTAGTACAAGTTCTTGGCCAGTGTGTGAATGAGGATCATCTTGCCCGTGGCAGCAGCCCCGTAGAGGCAGATGGAGGCATAGAAGTGGTTGTACCAAAACATGGAGCGGCCCAGCAGAGTGACAAGCAGAGCAACAATCAGCACTGACAGCAGAGTGACGAACCAACTCAGGACTGCTACACCTGTAGCACAGGCCAGATCTCGAACATATCGGCCACCTGAGAGAGATGAGATAAATGGTAAATAAAGCCTTAACACACTAAACACTAGTTCATCAAACTCTTCTACAGAAAACCATGTGAATTTGGCCCCACAAGTTGGGATTGGACAATGTTTCACTTACAGTTTGAAAAAAAGACAAGAAATGACAAAACATGCATCCACCACAGGAAATGGTGACCTACCCCCATTGCCTGGCCGTGAGGCTTTCTTGGCCAGATAGAGGAAGGTGGCTGTGGCTACAATGTAGTTGAGGATGGTGCCAACACGGGATGGGTAAGCCACCACAACTACCCCCAGCAGGTCAAAAAATACCATGTTGCCGTGACGATACTCTGAGGAATCGGCCAACTTGTCTGACATTACCAGGTACCTCAGGACCGCCAGGATGTTGTCGCCTGAAAACAGGAAGTAAGTTTCAAATCTGAAATGTAACACAATAAAGCTCTGTTGCAATGAGCTGCATTGATGTCTGCAGTTTGGAGTAGGAGTATGTCAGCTGCACAGCCAGACAGTACAAGCAGGACATGATCCTAACTTAAAACCAGGACTGGATAGGAGATCATATGAATTCATGGAAAGGGACAAACTAGGGAGTAAATACTGAGTTCACTCTTTTGATTTCCGCCATTTGTATTTCTAGCCCTACAATCAGAGGAAGGAAATGGTTAATATGACTGAATATGAAAATGATAACTTCAACATCACGACAAAAAAGGCTCTCATCACATGCAGTATTCTAATATAATAATAGACTGCACTGAGGTAATGGCCTTTGTCATTCCTGCACGGCCACCCAGACAGTATTTTCTGCAGCAATAAGACCATATGCACATGGACACCATCCATCTTCGTCCGCTTATCTGAGGTGCAATGCAAACAATACAAATCCTAAATAGAAGATACTAGTAAATGAAGGTCTGTTACGGTGTATTGAGCCTTACAATCTGCTTTAATCATCAGTTAAATAACCAGCTATTTTTAAATTAAATTGTATCCAATTTTATTTTATTGGTAATTACAGCACATAAACATGCATGAAAGACAATTCAGGCTTTAAATTATACTTGCTCTAACAAATGGCTTCATTTTCTTGCACATACAACATTACTATATTCTCCCACACACAATTCTACACCCTCTTACACATACAATAATGCTCCCCTTCATTCTCTTCGACATACACTACTATTCTCTCAAACTCACAGCTATACTCTTATTTCCCATTACATACATGGATATGCAAGAAAAGATGCACAATCTCACTCACAAACACAATTGTCTGTCTTAGATGCACTACTACAGAGTGTTTGTGCGAGAGTATAATGTGTGTGAGCACATATGATTCATGCCCTCGAGCAGTAGTGTGTTGAAGAGTGTAGTGGTGTATGTGTGTGTGTGAGGTCAAATCAGATTATTGGTCTAAATGGCCTTTCCATAAATTGGCTACAATCATGATGTTGAATGTAGATGAGAAATCTGGTTATGCGAAGGCTCAGTTAGAAGTCGCTGTTTGGGTTGCTGCAGCCGAGGCCAAGTTTCTTTTTTCTGTGCTGCCTTATTTGCCACACACACACACACACACACACACACACACACACACGACAAAGCTCCATTGTTCTTCCGCCTGTTAGGCTCAATGTGGATTTGAAAGTGTACTGAGTGTACAACATCCACTTGTTCATGTTGGGTTCACTATTCTGCTATACGATTCTGCTTTGTGGTCTACACACAACTTTCCTTTCTGAATTTCACTATGACAAAACAAAAACAAAATCATATGTAACCATTTTATTAACCAATTATTAACAAAGTGAATTTACATTAGATCAATGCTAGCCTTGCCCCTTTCCCTCACTTTGTTGAAAGGCAAAGCTGTAAAAACCTGCTGTGTTCATCACAGGCATATACAGAGCAGAGCTACTGGTGTATCCTCCTCATTCACTGTCCCTGTCCTGTATCTACTCTCTCCACCTTACAAAACTGTTCTGACTCCTTCTCTAAAGACTAAAAATACCTTCTACCTACCTCTGAAATCTCACTTTCGCTCTCTAATAATTCATGCCTTTCCCTGTGAGTCACTGTAGACAGAATAAGGGGAGAGAGATGTCCAGAAGCTGCTGAGAGAGAGGAAATATGCCAACTGTCTCAGGTTTTTAGTGCTGACTGACTGGATTCTCTGCTAAGTAAAGACAAAATAATTCAGCAACACAGATGCACAAGGTAAATGAGGGCAAGTGCAACAAGTATGTACTGTATGTATGCATTTATTAGTTCTCAGGAGTAATGAGATCAGCAGTGTTTTTTTCTCTGTGACAGAAAAACGTTGGCAGCTGTTTCTACCACACCAGTCTACTGCTGCAGTGACCGCTCTCTCCTTGACAGTCAGACACACCCACCAGCTAACATGCACTGAATCTATGTGCAATGAGTGTCAGATAAAAGTGTAAGGTGACACCCATTGAAGTTTAGTACATGTACAGTAGGTTTACGTAGAAGCATGTGTGTGTATGCTGCGTACCTGCTCTCTGTATCGAGTCTGTCAGGATCCTGTCAGCAGTGTCATACTTGGTGTGATAGATAAAACCATTTTCAATGAAAGCCAGATCAATGCCTGTAACAAAAATGAAATACATGAATACACAATACAAGATAAAAAAGGAGGGAGAACAATTTAAAATAAAAACCTTCGCTTTGTACTGTGTTGTATTGTATTTGTGTTGTCAACCACAGGACTACTGTGAAGATTGTTCAGCATTACCTGGGATGTTACCAAAGTCCCTGTAGATGCGGAAGTCAGTGTCAGAGGGGATGATGCCACTCTGAAAGACCTCTTGGCCGACCACAGAGGCAAAGGGGTGTTTGGCTGCGTGAACGTAGGCCTGGACCAGCCACGGATTCTCTGGACCTTTTGGGGAACAGGAAGAAAAGGTTTGTAGGATATTTTTAAAAATTGGGCAGTTATCTCACTTTCCTAGGTTTTGGCACAAAGAATAACCATTCTGTAGAACAAGGTATATCATGAGGGTTCTATAACCCTGTTTCTTGCTGTCTTTACCTCTAGCTGTGGTTTTAGCTGTGGTTTTGGTGTTGTAGGCATTTAAGATTGTTCAATGTATAACACATATCAGTAGTGGCAAGTATGTGCACCAGATTATGTCTAAAATATGAATACAATGTTACAGGCCCCTCAGGAACCACAATCAGGCTGCTAGTAATCCATAAAGATACGGAATAGTGGCTGCCTGCCAGAAGGACATATACTGTAGGTATATAATACAAAACTGGATAGTGATTCTGCAACAGTGACTCAACTTCAGACAGTCCAACTTTTTACAGCAAAAGCTGCATTGCCTTTATTTGAGGAGGAAACCAGAGGAAAAAAAACATGCTAATAAACAAACCTGAACTTTGTTTGTTTGGTACAGTACCTGTCTGGAAAACAACCTCCTTGCCCCCAACACCTGCAGCCTCCAAGTTAATGAAGGCTCGCACCTGCTTGGCCCACGGATGCTGAGTAATGAAACCGTGACTGGCCTGATGAAGAGAAGGTCAAAAGAGTTAGTGAGAGAGAGAGAGGGCAAATGTAACAGAACAAATAAGACCTTGTCACTTTACCTGAAGGATATTTTCCTCTGCCCCATTAAAAAGGAAGACAACTCCATGACGGAGAGGAGTAGACTGATTGGCCAGAGAATGGAGGACTTCCAGCATCACTGCACAGCTCACTGCATCATCACTGGCACCTAGGACAAGGAAACCAGTGTTTTTGTGTCAATAATACGAAAAACCTGCTTCTACTTCCCTTTCACATTTGTATCAGGCAACAAAAGCTTGGCTTGGCCCAGGTCACCCAACTGTCCTGACCCTTTGTGATTAGCTGCAACACACATTCAGGTGATAGAGCTTATAACTCTGATGTACATCAGAATAACAAACACAATGCATTGCTTCTATTGGACTCCCTCCAGGTTGTTTAGAATTGTTTTGAAAGACACACTAAATTCTTCCAATTGCATTGAATAATTATGGTTGTTAGGTTATCATGTATTAATTTTTCTTTAAATAAGTGGTGATAACGAATGGGGGTGTTCGGGGAGTGAGGGGATGTGTTTCACGTTGTAAGTTGTGTGTTTTGTACACGGTTTTTAAAAAAATAAAAAATGTTAACCTTAAAATAAAAGAATAAGAAACACATGAGAAGGGAGTAGGCTCTGGGTGTAAACGTGAAGAATGTGACTAGAATGTGAATCTGACGGTTATATTATAATTATAACGGTGAGAGCATTTAGAAAAAGGTAATAGTGAGAAGAGAAGAAAAGAGCATGTGAACAGGGCATGTGATGTGGAAAGATTAGATAGGTTAGTGGTGAGGAACACAATTTACTGAGAATAAATGCAAACAAAGCGGAAAGAATGCCCAAAGATCAGAGAGCATCATGTGCTCCAGCTTTCTGGATTGAATGTGTTCACGAGGTCGGGGTGGGAGCCTGTTCACTGTCTGTCTGTCTTGGTACCATTCATGCTCCTGTTGCTGCCACTTATGCCGGCTACATCCTAATCCTTGTCCCCTAAAAGCTCTGTGAGAGTTCAGAAGATGGCGGGTAAAAATCAAAGCCTGAATAGTTCACCTGTGCACATTGCAGCTTTAAACTAGAAAAAGTGACTTCAAATGCTTTAATTATAAGTTTGCTGTGATGACTGCGTTTGCCTGTACAGTAGGTACATTAAATATATGTGGACAAAAATATGTGCAAGACAATGTGCTACATCTTTATTCTTCCCTGTTATTATTTTTAGCGAGACCAAGTGTTTAGAATTTCAAGCAATCAAAGGCTTGGCAGGCAGCAGTGGACATGAAAATGTATGTGTATCTTCCTGTTCCACACCTCTTTGATACATTTCCTTTTACTGGTGAAGCTGTGTGTGCCTATTTGTGACCATGTGTGTGTGTGTTAAGTGGGAAAATATGTCTCTCCAAAAGGCTCAAGGGTATGGAGTGAAACTGTGAAAATCCCTAAATTAACACAAGGCAAAGAAAGTATGTCTGCATACCACAATGTGTTATCCATCATCAACAGACACTGTTATTACTGTGCAGTCTAGCTCTAAGCAATCAGGTTATCGACATTTTCTGGATTGGCTACATTTCACACTACGTGGTCCACATGACTGCAGTTCACAACATGGGACACAAATGAGGGTATTATCATCATCATAAAACTAATTGAGGACTAGCATGCTGGAAAGGAAACCCATGGCTTGTGCACACTGTGAGGAAAAGAGCTGCACTGTGACTCAGAGATACTTAAAGCTATATGCTCACATCAGCATTCTAACAATGACAATGCTAGCATGTTGATATTAAGCAGGTATAATGTTAAACATATTCACCATCTTAGTTTAGCACACTAACATTTGCTAATTAGCACTAAACACAAAGTCTAGCTGAGGCTTCTGGCGGCAATGTCATTAGATTGCAGGTATTTGGTCATAAACCAAAGTATTGGACAAAATGAAAATTTGACCTGATGATGGCGCTAGATTAAAAGTGAGGTTTACAATTCATCCTCTGGGGACCGTGAATGCCTGAACCAAATTTCACAGCAAACCCCCCAGTAGATATTTCACTGTGAACCAAAAATGAGAACTTCATGGGGGCACTACAAGAAAAGTCAGGGGATCCCTAAAGTCAGTATGCTTTATCCTCTGGGGAACTCAGCTGTCTGTTGAGATATTTCAGCAAAAAAATCAAAGTGGTGACTGACGTTGTCATCCCTGGAGCAATGCTGTTCTTGTTCAATTGTATTTGTATGTTCTGTATGTTTAAAAAATATAAAAATAATAATAAAAAATAGATCTTAAAAAAAGAAAGAAGTGGCGGTAAAAATGGAAATGAAAACAACTAAAGAATTTGCTCTTCAGATCAGTCACAGGACAGGACACAGTAATTAAACCCAAAATGAGAATCCACAGATTCACCATTTTAGATATACAAGATGGCACTTGAGGGGTTGCAACAGCCGATTCGAGAAGTTTTAATCAGTTGAAAAAGATGGATTTGATCAAATATGCAGGAATTATTGTTCAAATGTATATTCTCTTTCATTTATTCAAATAAAAGTCCTTTCCTTTCTGGTAATTCAAGTTTGGCACACAGGTGGGTGGATGTTTTCTGCATGTATCTACACGCAAACGGAGTGCTAAATCTGTTTATCCATAGCTCAATGTTCATCACTGTCAATATCTGCAGTAAGAGAAGAAATGTAGGCAGAATTCTTCAAGAGGAGGAGGAATGTTTTTGTACCTGGACTGTTGGCCACTGTGTCAAAGTGGCAGTTGGCTAGCATGAGATGCTGCGCCCCGCTCTTAGGCTCCAGCCTGACAACAATGTTGGTGACACGGTCATAGAAGCTAGTAAAGCCTCCAAGAAAGTCAATAGAGAAAGTGCCAGTGGGATGCTGCACATCTACCGTGAGCTGCTGGAGGCCCGCTGCGGTCTCAACCCGGATGTTCTCAATCTGCTCCAATAAGTAGCCCACTGTCAGGACTTCATTCTCCTGGCTGCCCACTGGCCGTGGGCCGACGCTGGTGATCTGCTCCAAGTGCCGTCTAGATTATTAGGTGAGCGAAGAGTGAAAAGAGAGAGAGTGTATTGTGATGCCGTTTAACTGTGAAGGTGTGGAAAACCATGCCTAAGTGTTCCATCATGAAATTACAGTACATGAAGTTATTAAAAGGTGCTCTAAGCGATTTCACGCGTTTTTTAGGCTACAACATTTTTTGTCACATACAGCAAACATCTCCTCACTATCCGCGAGCTGCCTGTCCCCTGAACACACTGTAAAAAAAAAAACGCGGCCTCTGTAGACAGCCCAGGCTCCACAAACGCCAACAAAAACAAACTGTGCCAACCTGCCCCACCAAACATAACAAAACAGTCTTCCAGCATTCTAGCCAATAGCCGACAAGGATTTGGGGGTGGGGGTTGGGGGGGAAGCACGGAAGGGAGAGAGAGGGGACGGGATGAGCAGGAGGGAGGGGCGAGCTAGCCTTGTTTTGTTTGAAAATACTTTGAACGTCAACAAGAAGTGACATCACCCAACATCGCTTAGAGCACCTTTAATGTCCTGCAGTTCAATGCTACTGTTAAAGACAGTGAATGATTGTATGTGTGAGGTCACAGTCCTGGTTTTCTTTTTAAAACCACCTTAACGTTTCAAAACCTAAACTGCATGTGTACGTTTGTGAGAGAAGCTAAATATTCTCTCTAATATACTCTTCTAACTATTACAGATACACCATCGCCGACATCCCTCCTTTCCTTTCCAAAGTGACAAAAATGACTCCACAAAAGACAGGACTAGAACTAATGTATGTATTTTTCATTTTATACACAAACGGGGGTGTATCCAAATTTGTGTTATGCTATCCGAGTTCTGAGTTTGGACCACTGCCCTAACCCAGTCAGGTTACAGTATGCCATTGTTCTGTATTACTTCGACCTAATCTTCCTTGCCACTGCACAGACTCCCTCGGGTGAGGAGATGGAAACAGGAAATTAAGCCAAGATATGGCAAGAAAAACAGATCCTTTTCATATTTTCTTTAAAAGATGCAGCTGCTGGGCACCTGGGTAGCTCACCTGGTAGAGCAGGCGCCCATATATTGAGGTTTACTCCTTGACGCAATGGCCGCGGGTTTACTCCAACCTGCGGCCCTTTGCTGCATGTCATTCCCCCGCTCTCTCCCCTTTCATGTCTTTAGCTGTCCTCTATAAATAAAGGCCTAAAAATGCCCAAAAATAATAATAAAAGAAGTAGCAGCTGGTGTTTGCTGCAGCGGTTCAAGAAAGGCCAGTGTTAGCTCCACAGCTGCACCAGCAGAAGTGCTGCTGTGCTAGCTGATGCTCACAGTGGTGACAAAATAATATTATCTGTCATCTAACCATGAAGCCATTTCTTGTAGTCCAGCTGTTACAAGCAAGGATAAATAACACTAAATGCTTGTTTTTCCTTTGATTTTGCTCTAGAACGTCACAAAGTCCCTTAAATGTAGTTTCCTTGTAGTGACAAAGTGGTACCAAATGATATTGAAGACGTCAGAACTGCTGCTTTCATTCCATTTTTACAGCAGCGTCTAAGGCTCTGTTTAATGCTCATGGCTCATAATTCAATTCTCGATTGGCAGGTCATGGACTCATGAAAGCCATGATTGTAAGCAAAGCAGCTCAGAGCACTAATCACTTCAATGCAGCATGCCTGACTCATTTATAGAGCAACTAGCCAAATGATGGCAAATCCCGTTGCCCAGCACTTTCAAGAGCTCGACCACAGTGCCATAAACCACGTCTCTCCTTCTCACAGGGATTACAAATCTGATCAAACATGTTACACTGTAAAGTTGAGGAGCTTTTTAATCTGGAAATGTTGCAGGTTCTTAGAATTAATAGGAGTAGGGCTGCACAATATATTGTTTTGTTTTTTATCGTCATCGCAATATCAACTGACGCAATATAGGCTACATATCGCAAAAGGCTGCGAAATATCTTAATGTTTTTGTGGTGCTTTTGTACTTTTTGAGTTTTTAACGAGGCCTACACCGAGAGAAGCCTTGCCAACTTGTTATGTACCCGAGGATGACAATTAAGATAAATCAAAACTCATTCAGTCAATCATTAATGGCTGTCAACAATCGGAGTAGGGCAGATTATTGATTAATCAGGTAGGCCTACCTAGTGTATAAAATCTAAAATTGTAAGAAATGCATCTTCAAATTGTTATTGATATTCTGATAACAATGACATGAAACAGGAAAAACTGAAATTATTTGAAGTAAAATTACTCAAATGATTCATAGCCCACTCCTGTCCTTTTAACTCGTTTTGTAATGCATTTCCTTTTTGATGTCTTAATACATTGTGTAAGGCACTTTGAACTGCCTTTGGTTACGAAATGTGTTATACAATTACACTTGCCATGTTACCTTACCTGTCAAAACTATTTATTTTAGCTTTCACAGGTTTAGATTTCGAGTTTATAGAATAGTACTATATTAACACGCTCTGTGCTGGACATTTCATTTTGACTTGATGGAGGCTACATCACTTAAAGACCAGTCCCAGAGGCTGCTACTTCTGTACCTCTCATCCCCTGAGCCAAACTCTTCCAACCGTTACACATTACCCGTTAAAACACCTGTCTGCCCTGTAGGTTACCTTGGAGGTAATAGGTGGAAGGGAGGGGACACCCGGTAGTGGTTTCTAGGCGGGTCTGTTGCCAAACTAGAGGAAAGGTTAGCTCTGCTGCTTCGATACCGTTAGCCAACATAAAGACAAAATAAATGCAAAACTCACCTGGCTCTCCCTGCGTTGAACTCGCCGGTTGAGTTCCCAATGACGAGCTGCTGTAACGACAAATGAACAAGTCCCCACAGCACCAAAATAAACACAGAGACCAGAGAAGCTGCAAGCCCTTCCCGCAGCAAATATATGCTCACTTCGGGCTTCCTCTTCGGGTCACCGCTGTAGCCGTTATCCTCCCACCGGTCCCGGGAACCGTCGTTATCTTGCGCTACATAATTCTGTGACCCGAAGGGTTTTATTCTCCTGACAGTGGTGTCGCTTTCCATTTTTCAGCCACCTGTACATGAGCTGAAAGCGTCGCTCTCAAGCCTTGCTTTTTTTTTTTTTTTTTTTTCTGGACGACCGACGGATCGCGCTGAGGGACAAACTTGAATGAGAGGGCGGGCCGATCGAGGCGCTTGAAAATTAAAAGCAGAGGAGGAGAGGATATTTTACAAACTGGCATTATTCTCTCCCATATGAGCATGAACAGTTCATTATTTAGGGAAATATTCGTTTTAAGATCAGTACTCGCATGCCTGTATGCCAAATATGAATTTATAGACCTAAGTATTAAATTGATGTGCAGTTGCCGTGAGCAGAGTTTGATTACTAGGTGAGATGGGGAATTGAATATGGAGACAAAACATATTCTAAGCTTCATATAAAAGATTTCCCTAACTTTTATCAGACACTTAATCAATTGGACTCGAGTGACTGTTGCTGGCTGAAATGAGATCATGTGATACTGTAAAAATAGTGGACGTCTCATCCGTAACGTCACCCATTGGTTTGTAGACTGCCGCTTTGTAGCCCCGAGTTTGGCGATATGGATATTTCTATGGATGTGATTTGAAACCATGGGGTATGCAGGTTTGCTTATGGTTTTGCTGCTGCTTTGTCGCCACCGTGTGGACGAGATAGGAATAGCAGACGAGATGTTTTTGCTGTACAACACCCAGTGTTGCACAAAGACTTCTTTTATCACTTTTATCTTATCTAAACTTCCAAGCAATACTTTGAACATGTTATATTACATTATCTTCAAGTTATTTAAATACAGTTAAGGAAATAAAAGTGAAAAATGAAATTTTTAATCTGAAGTAGCAGTACCACATCATAAATACTGCATTAAAATAAAATGAAAACATTCAGAATGTTAATTAAGTAAAGTCCATAGGTATCAACAACTTAAAATATCAAAGTAAAAGTCATTGACGTCGTTGACTCATTAATGGTATACCTGGCTGCAAATGTTACATTATTATATAGTCTCATTGATGCAATATATGAGCAGTGCTTTAATTTTGTTGGTCAATGAGAAGCTAAGTTGGATTGCTATAGGTTTACGGATGGGTAGTTTAATAATGCATACTATTTTATAAACTAATCAGATGTTTTTATGTAAAACATTTACAATTAATCTGCAAAGTAATATATAGCCGTCAAATAAATGTAGTGGAGTAACATATGTAATGGAGTATACGCTAGTAGCCCTGGTAATAAATATTTTACTTTACAGTATTTATACTGTAAAGTAAAATATTTACTATAAATGTATTTCCACCACCGCAAAACACCCAACACATAAGCTACACTTCAATGAACTATTGCTTTTTCAAGGGCTAAGTGTCAAAATGACAGGGGAGGTCAATAATCACATGGAAATCATAGGCCTTTGTCTTTGTTTTTCTCCGTCCTCGGTACTTTTCCATTAGACGCCCTAATGTAATAAATAGCCGCTAGCCTAACGACAGCTAACACAACGTAACAGCTAACGTGACGCTATTTGTTTTCTCGGCTCGAGATTTACTTGCTAATAATCAGGACACGTTGCTTTAGTTAGTTTTGAAATTAAAATTAACTGTACTATATACATAATAAAGATAGTTTAGTGCTAGTATTACTTTATTGGTATTTTAACTGTGGTCCCAGGTCAGGGCCAGTCAGTTATGTGAAGTTACAGTAGGATCTTTCATAGCATCTTCTGCGTTAGCTTGTTAGCAGTCGTGTGAAGCTAGATATAAGCTACTTTTAGGCTTAGCTGCAACCATGTCTTACTCTTTCAAAATAAAAGTCGTGGTTTTTATTTCGAGGTGAACATATTAGATTTGAACCGAGCATGTGTTAAGCCAGGATGTCTGTGTTGCATTATTTCTGGTTGGCAGAACGCATTACTGGCTGATAATGCTGCTCACCCAAAATGCCACAAATGAAATGCAGAGGGACGAACTAATAGAACAGCCATATCTTATGCTTTAACAACAATATCTCTATGCATATTGTGCAAATGTGTGTAGGCCTATTTCTGCAGAAATCTAATTAACATGAATTGTGATGTCAATAGAAATCAGGACAAGTAAGAAAACACATGGTTTGCTTTGGGTTATTTTTTTGACCTTGGAAATTGTAGTTGAACAAAATAAAGGTGCACATCTTTTAACCTCATTTTATGGCCTTCATCGGAAATCTCAAGCCACTGATGAAGACCACAAAGTGCAGTTGAAAGCTTGGAAATAGCTGGCTAAAAACCCTGTATGCTGTTTCCAAATTGACAACTAAGTAGCAGTGCCACACACACAACCTCACTGTGAAATGAAGTAATAGCACAGACAACCACACAAACAATCATTTTGCTCCATAGGACCTATGAGCATTGCAAGAATTTGGGAGCTCTATCAGTTTACATTCAAACATGGATGTTTTATAAGATGATTCCAGTATTTTGAAAACTCAACTTATTATTATTATTATTATTATTATTATTATTATTATTATTATTATAATAAATGGGACTACTTTTAGGCCAAGAGAAAAAAGGATTTAGTATTTCCTGACAGGTATTCCTAGTAGTGTGGGTCGTGGTGGGAAATAAAATTAACAGTAATAATTCAACATAAATCATACAATAGAACAATTAACTGCTGAACAAACAATATATATATATATATAAAAAATATATAAAAATGAAAATAATAAACAGTACACACACATACATATATATATATATATATATATATATATATACATATATATATATATCACATATATATATATATATATATACATATATATGTACATATATATATACTTTTATATATACACATATATATATATACATATATATATATATATATATATATATATATATATATATATATGTATATATAATAGTTTTTTGGGTCAAAAACTTTAAAAGAATCTAGTGGACAGGGACCTTGAATTCATGATCTTACTTATTCTGAAAATGACTATATTAATTAAATATTATATATAAAACAGTATAATAAAAGTAGGCCTATGTTAGGTTTATCAGAAGTTCTGTTTTAGATAGGCACTGATGATGCAATTGGTAATTGATTAATCAACATCCTTTGTCATATCTGCACTGTGAATTTTCCTCATGTTATCTGCTATTCTAATCAAAATGTAGACTTTTAACTGTGTATGACGAAATATAAACATTTTCGATTCATCCGACTAATAGTTTGAAGTCAAACGGAAACGTGTAACCTTCAATGCGGGTGACTTGAATATTGTTTTTTGTACCAGCTCCCAACTCTCAAATCGATCATTAGCTTGCCGAGCATTGCAGAGAGCAGTCAGCCCGTCGTGTCTCTACCCGAGGCCGGATGGTAAAATCCAACCTCCAGCGGATCCTAAACAGTCATTGCTTTGCTCGCGAGAAAGAAGGAAAACAGCAATCTTTATCTACCATGGCGGATTTGAGTAATGCTATCTGTGACATGATCGGGAAGTAAGTAATTGAATCATTGAAAATGAAAAATACCTCACCTAGCTGACTGCTAACCCGGATATGGGGGAGGGGTGGCTAAGCTAACCTAGCCTGCAGCCACAGAAAGCGGAAGTAAAACGCGTTTAGCTTTAAATGTACAGTTTATATGTAATGAGCATATCGCTCATGTCCCAGCGTTACGCGTTGTGGTAGCCATGGTTAAATTGTCATGTTGAAATAAGATACGGGTATTCATTTGCTGGCCCGAGAGACGACATGAGCAGCATTGGCTAATCTTAGCAATGAACCTCTTCCAACTTGTGGTACGTCACAGTAGCCAGCTAGCTAACAGTTAGCATTAACATTTCAACATAGTGACGTAAATGATCTTGTTAATGATAATCGTAGATAGATATTTATGAAGGGCAATGTTAACAAATAATGTACATGGTTAAATGTGTCGTTATATACTGACAAGGAAAATAGAAAGAAGGAATGGTCATTAACGTTTCTCGTCATCGCATAACGTTAACCTAATAGGTTCCAATCATGTAAAGTTAGCAATCTGCATATTTAATTGTGATAGAGCATCTTTGTTATCAATAATTAACCAACCATCAAATTGTTAGGGATATTTAATATTATTTAGGTGTGCTAGCGTTAGCCAGCTCTGTTTCCTATTGTCAGCAGCATTTATCATTTATTTCCATGTTTGACATTGTAACTTTGTGGCCAAAATTGCCTTTTAAAACAGTGTACGGATTCGCCAATTAAGACAACTTAACCGTAGCTCAGGTTCTTATAGTTCATATATATCATTTGGCGGATCAAGGAAAGTAAACGCAAGAGAGAAAAAATGGCCCTAAAAATCGTCAGGTGAGCAAACGTTTCTGGCCACGTTGATCTCGTGATCTGACAACCGTGTCAGGTTGATTATTACGCAACTGACTCAGCAGCAGCTTCATGACGGCAGGACGACTGTACACGGTGATGCAGTGGTAACGTGACATGTAAATAAATATTAGCTATCACCGGACGGAGAGATTATTGTCGTTTTTTATGTTAAAGTCTTGTGTCCTATTCCACAATAGCCTGAGCACAACAAAGTGAAAACACAGCGGATGAACTTGGCTGTTAAATGAATTTACCGAAGGCCTTAAAAAGGTATTATTTGAAGGGTTTACTTTATGTAGGCCGTGTTGTATACACCAAGAGAGTCATCAACATATGGATTTGTAACCCAGCTATTTAAAAAGCCACACTTTCAGTCTTAATGCAAGAAAGATACCCTGACTCTAAAGTGACAGCTCTTAATATAGAGTACTGTATTATTGTTTGTCAACTATAGCAAAAGCCATTCCTCGATAAAAGAAAATTTGCCACAAATCTCTTATTATAACCTTCTCAGTTGTGAGGATTTTCTTTTTGTCTTATGATACAGTAAACAGTATCTTCAGGGTTTGGACAAAACAAGCTTTTTATAATTAGTTTGCACTTGAATTATGCACTGTCTGGGAGTTTGATGCGAAAACATTTCACTATGTTTAGGTGCTTGTATGTATGTGACAGATACATCTCTTGAATGTTATGAGATCAATTTATGTTTTTATGAAAATCTGCCATTTGCATGGCTTTGTCAGTGCCTTTTTTATACCGTGTGTGTACTAAGTCACAAGATACAGTAGGTTTACCCAACAGATTGGGTTTTTAGCAGTAAATATTTTCGGTTGGTTGCTTCCCACCGCATCCTGCTGCATTAGCGCACCGCTCTTTAAAAGCTTCTGGTAACAACTGTAAACATAGTGCCATTGTTTTGAGGAACGTAAACGGTTCGAATGAGCACCCAGACCTGCTTGTCTAACACATGTTTTGTATTGAGCACTCAGATGTTAGTAGCTGCAGTATTTGATAATGTTGGGAACTTGGGGAAAAACTCATTTTGGTTATCAGTATTGGATAATGAGCATCTGCAATTCAAGTCATTAGCATAATCTCAGAAGATACGGAATGGGCACTATATTTAAATATTATATTTAAATTATTACTATATATAAATATTGAAATTGCTAAATTTTTCTTGGCACACAATTGCAAAATTGGTCAAAGCCTATTGATATTAATACACATATTTGTCTGGAGTCCCTTGACAAGAGGTCATGGTTACCTAAAATCCTTTTGATACATGATGAATTACAGAAAACCTTTTGTTATAAGTGAATTTTGTTTCAGTTAGTGTTTAATTTTTACATTATGTCCTTCCCTTCCAGCCTGTCCCTGCACTGTAGTAGTACCCGCGGCCCGGGGCCTCTGTGGTGCTCCTGATGCCCTTCCCAATTCCTGAAGATCCGTAGGTACAGGATGGGCACTACGGATCAGCATTTCAGCTGGCCTATCACTCACAGAAATGACACGACACAGATGCAGAAACAAGGGAAATCTGTGTTGTTGTTTTTTTTTTTTGCAGAAAGAAATATGTCAACAATAGGAGCTGAAACCATTTCCTGTCACCTGATCCAGTGTCATCTACGCATGGGTGTAAATCTGATCTAACAGTAGGGGGAGGGGACAATAAACATAAAATTTCTGAAGAGCAATTTTTGAAGAGGACACAAATAATACAGCCACAATTATACTCGTATAGGACATGTGTTCACAGAGGACAGCCTAAATACTATCATTAGTGTAGCATGGAGACTGTACCATTATCCTTCTTTTCAGTGTTTCTCTTGAGTCAATGAAATAGCTGACTAAATTGACCAAAATATTCTTCTATAAAACCATGTATTTATTTTTAAGTTGTTTATAAATAAGCCACAAAAATATCTTAAAACATAATGACTTATTTTGAAAAAGTGTCCCCATATAAAAGAATTACAATGCTTTTGTACACTTGTTAAATTAAATTAGCTGATCATAATGTTAATTAGTGAGCCACTGGTAAAGCTCATCTGCTCACCCTGACAGCCACACACTCTCAAAATATGAACTAAGCTCAACACACCCTACCTGAGACTCTCCACCTGTCTGTCTCTGGTCTCCCTGTTCCTCAGTTCTTTCTGTCTCCTTTGCCTGTAACATAGTGACGTTAGTAGGCTATTTCCATAAGCACCCATAAAGATGTTACCAAATTGTCTTGATATGAGGACTCATTGTAATTTACTGTCGTTTTGGTGTAGGCCTACTGAAAAAGGATCTTATGTCTGTTTTTCTTTTCTCTGTCATTTTTAACAACAACACAAATCTTCAGATGTCTAAATATGAGTTAGTTTCATAGGTTCACCACGTGGTCATATTATAATTATAAAATGATCTTGCGTCCTCCACATAAATATTAGGTTTTGTCTGGGACAGAGGATATATATTTAACTGATCAGCCACTTAACTTCATATTGAGCAAAACACAACAGTAGATCTTCAATATTAACCCTAATATGAGTTCACACACAAAACGTTAGGCTTATCGCCGTGGTAACGTTAGTTGTAGTGCGTGCATTTCTATCCAACAAGCTATTAAACAAGCTAGGTAACGTTACATTACACTAACATATCAAACTTTTTTGGCATGACTAATTCATTAATTACTCAGCATAATTGCTATTTGAGGAAAGAAAAACTTTATATTTATCGTGAATAAAACAGCCTTGAACCGCCTACTTACTACATTCCTGTCACTACCCGATGTGACTGTGAGTCGAGTGCAGATTCTGACGTACAGCATGCAGTGGACCAAACCACTGTGAGGCAAGGGAGGGGGGACTCAAAATTTTTGGGGGTTTGTATTGTTTTTCTGCTTACAGATATTTTAAGTATACATCATTATGTTATTTACAATACACAGCATTGTTTTAATGATATTTCTAGTGGGGGGGCAACCCATAGATTTGGGGGTCCTGACCCCCCTGGGATTTACGCCCTTGCATCTACGCTCGGCACGTCATTACATTTCTTTTTCCTTTCAGAGTTGAGTTTATTTATACGCACAGTTGCTCTGTTTGACCAGAGTAGCAGGCCCATGTGTGCATGTAATTATTTTGGCCACAATTCCAAAGTAGTAGTCGTAGATTCTAAGTGGACTATGCCATCTACACAATACTGACGCTTTTAATGTTACCTACTGCTGTTCTCAGATGTGTTAACAAGTGTTTGTGTTTCCAGGATCGAAGGTTGACTGTAACGGAGGAGCCAGCAGGGAATGGTCGCCCTGGGATACTCCACTTCCTAAGTCGTCCCACCGTTACCAAGACAATACAGTGGGATGCTGTCCTAAGCAGCAGTGCACTCTATGTGGAGATCCCTTGTGACCCTCTTCCTGAAGGCAGCAAGGAGAGGTGAGGCCAGATTGTTAGCAACAGGAGAGACCTCAAGTGGAATGAAGCTTCAGGTCTTTACAGAGAGTAAAACAAGTACAAATATTTTTTATTTTTTTTTATTTTTTAAAGATGATGGGAAAGTGATTGGACTGTAGATTTTCAAGCCTTGGTTACCTGTTAATCTTAAAAAAGAACATTTTAATCATTTTTATCATAAAAACGCATTTTTCTTACGGGATATGCGAGAGATTGGCTCAGTCGTGTTTTTGTGCCTGTGTGTGTGTGTGGAGAGAGGTTGTTTTGTATTTTCTAACCAAAGCTGCCCTCTGTCCTCCCTGCAGTTTTGCTGCTCTCCTGGAGTTTGCTGAAGAACATCTGAAAGTCGTTAGCGTGGTTGTCTGCTTTTACAAGAACAGAGATGATCGTGGTACGTGCTAACAGTCCCGTTTTTCTCAGCACACCCTTTTTCATTCAGAACAACTTTGATAACACAATTGTTTTTGGCTTCTGTGTTCTGACTCGTACTGCATTTTAACATCTGTTGTACCAACCTTATTCTTACAGCTAAACTGGTGCGTACATTCAGTTTCCTGGGCTTTGAGATTGTGAAACCGGGCCATGCCCTTGTCCCGCCTCGACCCGATGTATTCTTTATGGCCTACAGTTTTGAAAGGGACTCCTCGGACGAGGAGTAGCCCTCTGGACAGCCCCTCCACCCCCTGCTTACTTCACCTTTTCTTCCCATTGTATGTTTGTCGATCCCATCCCAGCTTACTCATATAAACCACCGTCTGTGGTAAACCCTGGCAGTAGCTCTCTGTATTCATTTCCCCCATGCTTTTTGTGTTCAAGGGACTATGTAAGATGTGCATCTCCTGTTTCCACCATCTTTGTGTGTTTTATTATACTGCTTTCATTAAAGATCGGTGTTGTCACCTAAAAAAATTTTTTTCTGGACTTACAATCATATTGCAGTTGTCATAACTATAAGTTAGCTCCGGTATAATTTCCATTTCTTGTCAAGTCGGCTTTTATTGATATTTCCTTTTTTATGATAGATTAAGGTGGAGGATTCTTCATTTCTTGAATGTACAATAAAAAGGTCATCAGGTTTACACTCGGGTACTCCAGCTTTTTTTGATTGGCTAAATAATGATTTTAAATTTGTCTTATTTCCTTTTCTCTCTGAATTGAATTGCAAATGCATTTCAGTTGGACCAGTTTTATTTTTGTAGGACTAACATCTTAGAAGTAATTTTTGAAACATTACTTTTGAGTGACAGCCCCAATAATTGGTATTTCATAGCTGAATAGTGAATTCAAAGTATGAATGCTGTTGCATGTGTCTGATGTAGGTGCTTCAGTTTCAAGTTAAAGATCCTACGATGAGTGTATTGGTACAACACTTAAGGAAAGTGAATAATCCAAAGTGCATTTGCTTCTTTCTGCCATGTATATCTGACATTATTGTGTTTTGTTTTGGAGGTTGGAAAATGTGCTGTGATTGGATTTTTTTTTCTTAGCATTCCTTTTTTTCATGGTTGTGAGTTGGTTGTTCACCTACATAGTGGTACCTGTTGTGCTTCTGTGATAATAAAACGGACAAAAACTACCTTTGTCTACTTTTTACGTTTGTTCAACACATTTAAACTAAACTAACTAAGTTTGGGTTAGAAGAAAATCCGACAAAGAGCTCTATCTTCCATGTTATTTCAAGATTAAATATCGAGACGAGTGAATTCAGTGTTTGTGTGTATAACCTTGGGTAGATCATTTTTCTGCCTGATCAAACTTCTGGAGATGCACAACATGCTGAGGATTAACCAGAGTGGTGGATTTAAAAGCACATTTGTTACACAATCATCTGTTATGCATAATATAAAAGTTATTTAAGTACATCCTCACATCCTAACAGTATAGTATAAAGCTCATTTAATGGCCCCTAGACCATCCAACGTATTCTGTGCGGCTCACTACAACTAGGCTAGGCTACTAAAGAAAATCAGGTCAGTTACAAAAGAGCAGCAGGGCTGACATCCAGAGCATACATGTGCTGTGTCTTCACACCACCAGGAGGCTCCACAGGACACTGAACTACACATGACTATTCAACCGTTGATTTTAAAGTGTGGAAGTGGAGGTAGGAAAAAGGACCTATGCCTAGGGAGGTAAGACCTCCTCACCACACAGGGGAGTTGGTGTGTGTGTGGTTTCGAACGGTGGGGGAGACCGGAAGTGAACAGGAGTAGGCTATATTTCATGAGGCGACATCGTTCTCTTAATACATCCATGGGCGACATGCGATGGAGGGTAGATGATAAGGGCCTGAAAGGGAAACATCAGTATTCTTCAACCTGGACCCTATTTCCCCATGTTTGTGTGTCTAAGTGACTAATGGGGACAGCAATTTTTGAATTCATTGGTCCAGTATTGAGCGAGAGCGCCGCAGCCAACGCAAAAAGGGCAATTGCGCTCCATCAATGTAGGCTACGTCCACTAAAAGAGCTTGTTTTAGCCACTGACAGGTTTAGATTGTTATTATAATTGTCTAACACCATTATGAAAAGGACCCTACAGAGAAATAAAACGTTTTTCTTTAGGCTACCTTTCGCTTGATCCGGACTGTTTGTTATTGTGTCTAACCAATTCTCGCTCAAGGAGAAGTCTCGTTCTGATATTTCGCATGAGGTGACTTGTTGCTGGAAGACTACAGTGGAAACGTGAGTGAAGGATAAAAAAAAACAAAAAAAACAATGGTTCGTGTTTGTGCATTTCCAAATTGTGCCAACAAAATGTCGAAGAACACTCCACGCAGCTTTCATAGACTACCTTTGTTGGATAGGGACACACTGAAGTTGTGGCTTGTTGTGATACAAATGGATCCCAACACTCCTGTTCATACACTGCGCCTTGCAGACCATCGGGTCTGCAGTGACCATTTTCACCGGGATGACTACTGCCAGCCAAAAAGAAGAAGAAATCTTATACCAAAGCACTTTTTCCTAAAGAAAAATGCTGTTCCAAGAGTGGAGAGACCTGCAGACAGAGTGCAGGTAGTAGCTAAAGTAATTGTGTTGACCTGGCATCAGTAGGCTAGCCTACACAGGAAAGCATTGCAGGATAATGGCAAAAACAATCAAATAAGCCGAACACGCTGGGGGTGCGGGCGTGCGTGTGGATGGTGTAATGTCATATTTTTGCCAGGGCCGGCCCTAGACTTTTGGGGGGCACTAAAACGGATTTGGTATGGGGGCCCCCTCATTGTAAACGTGTTTCCACTCCACTTTGCATGGCACTGAACCAACTTTTGTATTGTCAAGAACTACTTCACTACTGTACTTAAGTCCTAAAAGGCTGTATCTGTACTCTACTGGAGTATTATTTTTTTCCTCCTACTTCCACTTTTACTTCAGTACATATTTTCTATGAGTTTAATACTTTTACTCCGATACATTTTTTATGTGCTGCATCGTTACTCGTTACAACCATTGCAGTATTGAATAATTGGAGCCCAGACGCAATTTTGTAATTTTCTAAATTTCTGATCCTCTGAATAAAAACAGGAAAAATTGGAAAAACAGTTTCAAGATCCAATTTTTTAATTTGTCAAGGCGGGAAAAAAAATTAAAAATTGGATATTTGAACCCATTTTTCTGTTTTTCCAAATGTCCATTTGTGCTTAGAAAATTGAACTGATGAGTGTTACACTGACCGGGTCGCGTTAGCTTTCCAACCTAGCTGCTTTCCACTCCTGCACACCGCTGTCGAGGTCCCTTTCCCCGGCTAGCAGCATCGGGCGACACCGCAGGCTGAGGTGCTGGTCTCCGTTGCAGGCGAAGCTCGTGTAGTGTGTCGAGTATTCCGTCTGTAATAAAGTGTCCTGCATATTCTCCAATCTGTACCAATGTATCCCGGTGGTACACGTGTGCGGTAGTATGAATGCACATAATTGTTGTAAAAGTTTTCTGTTGAAAAGACGGAGCCTGTTAGCGATGCTTCAAGATGGCTGACCTTGGTTTTGCCTTGGGAATACTTGGGGAAAGCCAACAGTCCAACCCCCTATGGGCGGGTTGGAAACATGCGGAAGTAGCTCCTTCTACTGGCTGTAGTCCATAGCCTCTGGACAAAAATGCCTGTTATGACGCAAAATGATGATTTTTGCGTCATAAGAGTTTTTTTTTTCCAGACCCACAATACAGAGATTTCCTCGTCTCAGGGGGACATGAGGGAGGGAAGCACGGTCATTCAAAAATACTACCGGGTTTCTACTGATACAAAGCTTAATGCTAAATCGGTGAAGTATCCCTTTAATAACTACATAACACAATACTTGTACTTTTACTTTCAGTACTTGAGTAGTACATTTTAAAATTAACTACTTGCAATAGTTAAGTACAAAAAATGTTGAATACTTTAGTACTTCCACTTAAGTGTGGTGCTTAAAGAGCACTTCAACTTCTACTCAAGTTACTTTTTTGATAGAGCACTTCTACTCAAGTCTGGGTCTCTAGTACTTTATACATGTCTGATTGTCAAAATTAGTTAAACACATAAAATGCTTATAGGCATGTAAAATAATAAGCATGTAGACTAAAGTGGGTCCTATTAACTTAAAATAGATAAATAAGACAAATAAGGTAAATTCTCTATTACCCCCTAACCTTATGAATGGTCCTCAGGGCCTTTTGCTTGATACTGATGCATGGTTTTGTGTTGTTTTCATTGGAAATGTCTGAATCTCACCTGTTTTTTATGTGATGTCCAAATGTTGAAAGGATATGACACAAATAAAAAGATATGATGCACAAGGCAACCATATGGTGAAGAACATGGTGCAGTGATCCAATAAGAAAGAAAGACAAAAGAAGTGTAGCATGTGGGTTCCTGGTTAGCTCAGTTGGAGGAGCGGGCGCCCATATATAGAGGTTTACTCCTTAACTCAGCGGTCCTGGGTTCAACTCTGACCTGCAGCCCTTTGCTGCATGTCATCCCCCTCTCTCTCTCTCCCTTTTCATTTCTTCAGCTAGCCTGTCAATAAAGGCCTAAAAATGCCCAAAACGTTATCTTAAAAAAAAGTTAAACGTAAACATTTTAATAGGAATAGTTAGTTTGGAGCACTAACTTTTTTCTTTGTTTGATTAGTATTAAAGTATTCAAGTGGCCATTCATATAATCTGGTTTAAAGAACATTTGGGCTTTTCCTTATGATTTCTTATGAGGAAATTGTAAATATAACTACTATATATGTAGTTACAGTAAATTCCAAACAGGTTGGATCATCTGCCATGCAGGCACGTAAAAACATATGGATGTTGCAACGTGAAAATAATTATACCACTTTCTTTAACCGACCTCCAAATGTAATTTATTTAACTTAAATCATGGGCTGCAGTTCTGGCAAACTGTCAAAGAATAGCTTGTGAAGATACATAACCCAGTTTGTGTTGACGTTTGTTCTTTTCTTGTTTATTGCTTTTGTTTATTTCATATCTAATACAACTGCAAAAATGTGATTTTATTTTTGTACAACAGAATCCTGGGAATGCCTGTTCCGTAGGGAACAGTAAATAACCTACCTAAATTCTCCATTTCGCACGTCTCTGAGAGCATTCTTTTGTTGATATTTTTTGGCAAAAATTGCATGAAATGTTTTTGTTAAAGAAGTTTTTAGAAGTTAGATTTTTATTTTGTTATTGTCTCGTAAAAAGAAAGAGAGAGACCAGGGGGGCCGTAACTGCTTATTTTGTTTTATGGGTAGGATTGGCTCTGGGTACAACACTCTCGCTCAATACTTGACCAGTTTCAATGACTAATGTCCCCATTAATCACTTATACATGAATGGTACATAGATGAATTTGTGTTTATTCAAGTTGCAACCATAGACAGTAAAAATAGTGGACATAGCAGCAGTGACGTCACTCATTGGTTTGTGGAATGATGTTGTGAAGCCTCGAGTTTGGCAATATGGCCGTTGCCATCTTGGTTTTTTGAGACTGGACGTGACGATTTTTGACGAGAGGGTGGAGCTAGGGAGGGTGACGCGGCCAAGCCATTATTTTTTATGGCTACAATGGCGCTGTGCTAAGCTAAACGCTAAATAAGGACAGTTGCTGATTTTCAACCCTTCTGAAGCGAGTTATCCAGCGGAGGTTTACCGATGTGTAAACGCAGACCTCCAAGTACTGGCGCCACTCATTTGCATGTACACAGAAAATCTGCAAACCTTCCCTTAAGTTACCAGCTAATGCTAGCGGTAGCTAGAAATTATTGGTTTAAAGGTGCTGTAGGTAGGATTGTGAAGATCCAGGATTTAGCCAAAGAATTTGAACATCGACAACTTCTCAGTCCCTCCCCCCCTTTCTCCTGAAGCCCAAACGGTCTCCTAAGCCCCTCCCCCCACGAGGGAGAATGAATGCCTGTGCATGAGCAGTGATTGACACGCAGTTAGACACCCCCCCTGGCCCTGATTGGTGTATCTGAACAGGGAGCGATGGATTTTTGCAAATTACACTACAGGCTGTAGGTGGTGCAAGAGGAGCCAGATTTTTTATTTCAAATTAGCTGCTTAATGTAGTTCTACTGGAACATAGGGTCAGTTTCAGCAAATATGACAGAAAGTTAGTTTTATAAGTCTTACCTACTGCACCTTTAAGGCACCTCAGCAGTGGCTTCACTTTCAGACCCGGAAGCGTTGTCCATTAATTGTACAGTCTATGGTTGCAACTTGCAACACAGTAAACCTAAAAGTAGCCTACTCATTTTGCAGCATAATGGCCCCTGTCAGAATTATATTATTGCATATTGGCTATATCAATGACTTTTATGGACTCATATTTTGTATGTAAATGTGCAAAGTAATTGTAGTGGTGTAGAAGTGTAAAAAAGCAACAACAACAAAAATGGGAATGATTCCAGCCGTGCATTCGACTGTAGGGTCCTGAAGTTACTTTACTCTATATTGACAGGAAGACAGACTCACACATTATATTGTTTAGTGCCTACTACTGTACTGTAGGCGTTTAGTTTCAGACAAGGGGAGAGCTGTGCCTTTAACTGCAAACTGCTGGCTTAAACGTAATTTCGCGAGATTTGCTTGGCGCCGCGACCTCATGTGAGACACCTCCTGCGCGAGCCAGTCCGACGTTACCTCTGCAGAGGAAAACGCAATGGAGCCTTGAACATTTTTCATTTCTATCTCCATTGACCCCTGGAAAACAATATTCGTATCCAAATACTGCTTTATCTGCAATTTATCTGAGGCGTAAAAGGGCGGTGCAACAATGTGGATCCAGGTTCGCACTATAGACGGGAAGGAGACGCGAACCGTTGAGGATCTTTCTAGATTGACCAAAATTGAGTCTTTACGGTTGAAAATACAGGACATCTTCAGTGTAAGCCCACAACAGCAGCGCCTGTTCTACCGAGGAAAACAGGTACACGTAATTTTGTGTCACCCCTTCATGCAACAGTCGGTTTTTGATGTTTTGGCAGGGTTTGGTGCTAGTGGAGAGTGAGTGGTCTCTGGTGCTGTAGCCGTTTCGGACCCATGCGAGCTTCCTGTTTTGATAGGAATTCGCCAATAGTTCTTGCGCAAGAACCCGGGGTACGCGGCGTGCCAGCCCCCAAGAAAAACAGCGATGTTACATGGATGTATGGTCATATTATTGAACCTGATTGCATTGTTTGGGTTTGCGCTGAGGAGACCTGCCTGCATGCAACAAATGCCTCACCGCCGTAGACATGTTTGTTTACATTGCCGCGCGAGAGAAAAGAGAACATGGCACTCTGTTTCCACATGTAGACAAGTGCAGTGCACAGCCCATATCACTCACCGATGGCGATGAGCACTTGTTTAACCAAATTAACGACAGCTTGATTTAAACATGTAACAGCCATGTGTCCCTATATATCTATAACGCATTTGTTTGTTTTTTTAACTGTTACCATTCTGTTAATATATGTGGCACCAGTAAACTGCACTGAACCTGTTAGTAAGCCACCAGGCTTGTGTGCATGCGGTGTGTTATGATGATGTTAATGATCATTTGGGGAGGAGGGGACTCGTGGCTCCACGTGCACTGACATCTAAAAGCAAGTGTAGTTGTGTTTACACCCTGGCGTCACTAGTGTACAGTTAAAACAGACAAGGCTGTCTGCTGTAAAGATGCCAACCTCTTTCTCTCATGGCCTGACAATTCAGTAGTGCACATACTGTACAACACAGAATTAGAAGGATGAGTGTCATGCTTCCTAGGCATGCTTGTATTTAACCCAGGACTGTTTGCAAATATTAAGCCTTCAATATCAAATGATTTTGATTTGTAAGGCAATGTTTCATTATTTAGTAATAATTAAACCCTATCCATACTATGTGATATTTATATCAGTAATGGATGCAAACATTTTTTTTAAATCTCTATTTCCGTTCACATTTAATTCCACCAAAATGAGGTAGATAGTAAACATGTTTTAGATATCTCTGCTGATTCCACCATACCAACATTTCAATGTAGTTTGGTTTTACTACACCCTATACCTGTCTGATTACATCAGTAGTGCAGCCTGTAAAAATCCTCTATACCTAAGCTTCTAAGCACTTTGTCTCCATATAACTGCATCATGACAAATTCTTCATATTAAGATATTGTGATAAGATTTTCTGTCACAGTGTAAGATGTCAGCTATATAAACAAATACTGGTGCGATATATTTTTGAATTGAACCTTTTAGCATGTGGTTTTGAATACTGTTGTAAATAGTAGGCCTATATATTATTATTTTAAAAATATAATATTGAAATAATTGTAATGTTGTGATAATTACACTGTACAATGCTGATTTTGTCTACATTTCCCACCACAACTTTTTATGATATTTGAGTTGTCTTTACTTATAATGAATCAGTCAGAATTTTCAGTCGGAAATTATCCTTGATGGTAGATTCTGGAAGTGCGTTCCTCCTCTCTTAGACTCTGTCATATGTCATTCTATATCCTACAATATAACTCAAGAGAATTTGTAAAAACCAACAGTGCTCTGGGAAAATATGTTTGGGCCAGTACTACAGTCTCACTTTTTTTGGGAAGAAACTAATGCAAAAACCACAATAATCGTTCCAAGAATAAAATAATATGTCTTTGGTAAGGCTACAACCAGGCTGCGGTTTTTAGTCACTGTCCTGGTGGGATGGTAGTTCCACACACTGTTGAATCATGTTATATTAGAATTGTGACAATTTATATATTACTGTGAACAGATGTTAGTGTAACTTTTTCTTTCTCTCACATAGTGATTGAAGAAAGTCTGATGTTATGTCAACAGCTAGGAAATACAATGGTATGAACTGAAAGCTTCCGTCCTGACATGGACATGTGTTTGAGTGTGTCATGGCGGATGGTTGAATGCAGTCTCAAAGCCTCTGGTTTACTTGTTGAACACACATGGGCATATTTTATGATCTTACACACACACACACACACACACACGCTCACTCATGTTGTAACTGCAACTGTTAAAGTAGTAGATGCAAACAATATTTGCACCCTTATATATAGTACTGTAATATGAAAATAGTTCTGTCTGATTGGAAGTCTGTATCATTCACTATTTATGTTCTGTTTGTTCTTATGTGAACATAAAGTATATAAAATAATAAAAGACAGAAAGACTAACCCACTTTGTATAATGTGTGAAAGGTTAGTGAAAGCCTGCAGTGTACCAACTGTAGTTCTATCAGTAGTAAGTAGAAGATACTCACTGCTGACAGGACTGCTCATGATTTATTTAGTATGTAAGCATAACATTACAACGCTGATATTAACACAGTATGATTTAGCCAGGGAGATAAGCCCCCAGGAAGTAAACAGCCCACATGGTGTGTTGGTCTCACATTGTTTACATTATTCACACCTTCCTTCATTCATGTGTGTCAGGCAGTATTATAGGCCAAGAAATTCCTTTATAAATGGTTTTCTGCATGTTCAAGTTGTCTAATCTACTTCCCGTTGTGTAATTTAATGATAATGTCACATTCAAGAACACTCAATTCTGAGTCATACGGGCTGATTTTCACAATGGGTTGATTTTCTTCTGTTTGAGTGCTGTATATACTACAGGGCAGAGAGAAAGAAACTACTTCAAGAACAGTTAGAGAGATGGTAATGCGTAGCATGTCATTGTACCGGTATTTATACAGCACATGGTTTTTTTTTGTCAAAAAAAATTGGTTTACTTGGCAAACCATTATTATGAAAATAGATATTTTGTTTCACCTCTTGCACCAGTGCCCTTGGATGCATTTCCCTTATTTCTACTTGTAAACTAGTAAAAAATATGCGCAAATGTTCTGAACAATTTTCATAAATTAACTTTAAAACACCATATTGACAAAGAACAAAGCAAGACTGTTCTTCTTTCTACTCAAGATTTTCAGCAACACTAGTAGCTACAATTTAGTTAATTTACATTTGCTTTATTAACAATAAATTATCTGTTATGCTGGAGTTGTCATTGTGGGACTGTTGGAGCTGTGGTTGCAAATGCTAGGCCCGTGTAGTAAATTCTGTGCTTCCTTCATTTCACTGGAAAGTAAGTGGGGAGGGTTAATTAGGGGGTTTCCATATGTTAAGTAATGCATGGAATGAGCCAATGAAACGCAGCGGCAGTGTACACTAGCTAGTGCCCTTACATGCACGGCCTGCACTCTGTTAGGATTTAGACTTGTAGCAGAATAACTCAGTCTAATTCCTTTTCAAAATGGCGTCTTGTTTTTCCCTCCAGCTCACTGCGCACGCTGCCTCTCCAGTTCAAAGTCATGCTTGCCCTTGACTCGGAAGGGTCTCGAGCCAGCAGCCACACAACTTTGCCTCAGTGTTTGTTTTCATGGGTTTTGCAATTTGCCTGTGCATCTCTGTTTCACTTTGAGCAGCGTCTCACGTCACTTACATTCATGAGCAGACTACCACACACACACACACACCTTCCACTGTCCATGCAGCCTTTCTGCTCAACGCCCACACTCACTTTTGCAGTAGTAGTCTCATTTACTAATTTAAAAAAAAAGGTTTGGCCTGTTTATTAAGTGGTTTAAAACTCAGCATGTATTGCATCTGTGTGCTTCAAATATAAGGTTGTTCACTTGTTTAATGTTTAAATGGTTGGGCTGTCCTCCACTGTTAGCTGTTGCCTATTGTTGGGCTGTAGGAAAGCTTTATTGGCTTGCCCTCTTTCAAGCAGACAGTTGCTGTGACCTAGATATCGCTACAATTTGATAATACATGCATTGGTGTTGTGGCTCCTCGATTGATGGGTTTTCTTTGGGCATTGCCAAGCAGTAGAATTTCACAGAGAATTTCAGGGGAAGCAGAGTTGGCTGCAGCCATGCATGTACACAGTCACACCCTTCTTTGACAGATAGGCTGGACAAAGACAAAGAGAGGCACTAAACCCCGACTACAACTGCAGGCTTTCTGACACTCCCACATGTTTTCAACGTTTTGCCACTCCTTCTCATAGTAGCTTTAGGCCATGTCCACACATACCAAAACAATCTTTTTTTTACCCGTCTTCCCTGGATTCGTTTCAAGAATAGTTCCGTCCAAACGGATCCATTTGTAAATGACTCAACACGCTACCTCATATTCCAGGCCTATAGGCGGCGCTGTTTCTGCTACAGAAATTCGCCAAAAAACGGAGAAGAGCATAGTCACTTCCACTTCCCATCATAACATGGCTAGACTATAACGTTCTCTTAATACATCCATGGACTATAATAACTTTCACCACTGCTCAATTTATAAAGGCCGCCGCAAGAAAACGTGTCTTTGTTTACAATGTATAATGTGCTGTTGGATTGCTTTTTATTTAGCAATTCTGTCTGCCATCGGACGTGATTGCAGCGCGCTAGCAGCGAGCTAACATCGGCAGTCAAACAAACATTAATGATCCAATGTCTTTTTGAAAATCTACACGTTCTTGCGGTAGCCTTTCTACAATAAGCCGTGGTAAATGTTACTATAATCCGTTCAAGGAGTTGATAAGCAGACAGATTAGCTAGCTAGTTGATAAGTTGTCTACTTCCACTTTATAAACAGAAAACCATAGCAGCTAACGTTACGTCGCTGCTGAGTGGTCAGCTACTTTAGCGATGTTTAACGTTAGCTACATAACGTTAGCAATATATCTTGTGTAGAATCCAGGACCGGCAGAGGGAAGTGCCAGGGAGCAGAGACAAAGTATTTGTAAGTATGAAGTGAGCTGGTTTGACCATTGAGATGGGATATGCTCGCTTAGCTTCACCGCAGTCGTGTGTGGCCGTGCACTAGTGCGGGTAAGAGGTCGAGGGGTGTGGCGATGACATCATTGATACGGACGTATTCGTCGTCCAAACGAAGCCAAAAGGGAGCCGTTTTCGAATTTTTTCACCCTGAGACCAGGTTTAAAAAAAGTGCGTTTACAGAATTTGTTTGGACGGGTGGCCCAAACGATGCTAAACATGAGCGTTTGCATCAAAAACCGTCTCTGTGTGGATGGCCCCTTAGCTTGCATAGTGGTCAGATTTCCTACCTGTTAACTGTCAGCTCTTACACCTGCATTGTGAATAGTAGTGTTTACCCTTTATAGTTAGCTCAGATTATTAGAGGAATGCCCATGTTAATTACCTAATTGTCTCCCATGTCTTGGGTTTGGTTTCTTGCGTCAATAATGGCACATGTTTGCAGTTAATAAATGTTTAAAAATTAAAAGCACAATCTGTGATCGGAGTGTAAACAAAAAGGGTTGTCTCATGGCCAAATTCAAAAGACAGGATTACAACCTGCTATGGGTTAATCCGTCAATATCAATAGACATACTAATTTAAATGTATAAATTAACATAAAAAAATAAAGAGAGCTTCAGAAGGAAGCAATAAGCAACCTTTGTCACCTTTCCATGTAATTCGTGCAAATTAACAGTGGACATTTTTGAAAAGAGATTGAATGACTGTGTAGAGAATGAGGCATAGAAGTCCAACGATGGAAGCTTGGTAGATGGCAGGCACACAGACACACCCCATGTCATTGTTTTTGTAAATCTGACCTATTTTGCGCAGCTCTTTGCTAAGATGGCCTGTGGGCGGAGACGAGGGCGATGAAGAATTTGTGTAGGAGTAAGGGGTTTGGATGGCCTGTCTGAGCAAAAGAGGCTAATTTCTCTTCTCAACAGCGGCGTGGGCCCGGCTTGGGTTTCACACCGTTAAGCTTCTTTTTAGAGATATACACTGAGACTAAATGGGCCGCCATGATTTCTTTGTCTTTAAATTTGGGTCTGTCTTTGGCTTAATGTGTTTTATCACTGCTATGCAGGCATAGATATTAAGGAGGTGTTGCATAGTTGGTTTAATTTCAGAATGATTCAGTGTTTCTTCTTTTTTAAGATTATTATTTTGACTTTTAATTAGTCTATATCTACGACGTGCCGCCGGACATTTCGCTGGGTGTCTTTCATTTCGGCCGGATGTCTGTTACCTTCCGCTTTCTTTGTGTTGACATTCTAAACTCCGGTGGATTTCTGAGGACTATAGTTAACTGCTCCTCAGATCTCTGCAGGGTAAATCCAGACAGCTAGCTAGACTATCTGTCCAATCTGAGTTTTCTGTTCCATGACTAAAACAACCTTTCAACGTACACATGGTCCACCAAATCAAGTTGCTTCCCGAGGCTATTTTGCAGAGGCGCCATTCCTCCGTGCTACGCTTAGCACCGCCCAAGACGATTGTGATTGGTTTAAGGAAAATGCCAATAAACCAGAGCACGTTTTTCTCCCATCCCGGAATGCTGTAGACTCACCAGACCCTCCTCCGCAGCGCTGCGGAGGAAAGTCTGGCAATGCGAGATTAGCCTTTAATTGATAATTAATTATTAATTATAATTATTAATTGAGAGCTGAAGATAGGTAAGGGGAGACAGAGGGGGAACGACATGCAGCCAAGGGCCACGGGTCGGAATAGAACCTGCGGTTGCTGCGGTAAGGACTAACCCTTGCAATTAGTGCTTTTGAAGCCTTTTAAATTCAATCCCGAGTGACCGCCTGTTGGCAAAATAATAAAACATGCAAAATTACAGCCAAATCTCTTCCTACCCGCAGTTTCAATACATAAGCTAAAATAGAAATGAGGTAAAATCGTATCTCGGCCCGTCATGTTCAGTATGTCTCTTTACAGTATCTCTGTGCAGCCACAGGTTTTTCTCTTGTCTTTGTTTGCCGTTCTTACTGACATTGTACTTTGGTTCCTGTTACAATAAGAACATTTGTATTTGAAAGACTGAAAAACTAGAGAAATAAGCCTTGTGGAGAGGTGTTCATTTTATTTTATTCAACTATGTGATACACACATACACATGCAAGCAAGTACACACACACACACACACACCGTTTCCATGGAACAGATTTTTGTTTTAGCCTTTTTTTGCAAAATCTTCAAGTTAAGTGTCTGGTTTGTCTAAAGCTTTGTTATGATCTGTGCTCGTCTCCCTCTGGGTCACACATTTCACTGAGTCACATAATGAAGATACCAGATTCTGCATTATTTACGATGAAGGGGAAATGTCATATCCTTGATGATGTTATTCGTCCTCCATGCTAGAGAACGTCAACAAGCCAATATTTCTGTCCAAGAGATCTTGACCTCCATGAATTTATTAAATATTTTTCTGACATTGCCTGTTTAGATGGTGATTCTTTGTTTGAAGGAATATTCAGCTGGTTATTACCGATGTTGGGCTGTAGCACCTCGCAGTGAGAGGCTGATCACACAATGAAGGCTTTGGGGAAAGCGGGTACTGCTTTAATATCATTTATGAGGTTTGATGCGGTGCATGAAATTGTACTGTATGTTGTTATGATACTCAGCTCTGTCTGCGTAATTCTCCGTCCATCAACACAGTACTTCTCAACAGTGAGGCTAGCTGCTGGAGGTCCTACCAGCAATCTGTTTAGGGTGTTTTCTGTTAGTGTGTTTGCCTTTCTTTTCTTAACCCTTGTGTTGACTTCAGGTCACATTGGCCCGTTTTTAATTTTTGTTTTATATCAGAAAAAATGGGACGTAGAAATAAGCGCTGAAAATGTGTAGAAGAAACATTTTACAATTTAAAACGTTTGACGGTAAGACAACACAAGGGTTAATGCAGTATCAAGTAGCACAGGACCGAGGAGGATAGACAATTACTGAGACTAAATCGAAGACAGAGTTTAGACAGGGAGACAAACAAAGAAATACACTACCACAGAAAAACAGACAGACAGGTGAGTATAGCAACCACTGTGCGGCTGTGTTTGCACCATTGCTCCTCTGATCTAAATTTCATGAGACTATTAAAAACAGGGAGGGATGGGGAAATTGCGCCTGCTCCCTCTACTGCTCTCCTGCTACACCTTCAACCGCTCTCCTCCTCGCTGTCAAATAACGAAGAAGAGAGAGCGAGTGAGAGTGGCGGCCATGCTCGTCTCTCTATTACAATGGGCTTGTGGGGTTGAGCGCTGAAATGAATAGCTGATGTCTGTAATGAGTTGGCGTGCCTGCCATAAGCTCCATTCCTAAGGCAGTAGCTGTACTGTATACTTAACAGTAGCTCGCTTGTGGTAGAAGAGAAGATATGGGTTTCTAATGGGCCCTCATGGTTTTTTCAAGAGCTTGTTTTTTGAGAGAACAATTTTCTGATGCCCGTACGCCGCACTGAAAGGGTCGCGCTAATGCTGATGACGGTGGTGGCGGGTTTGTGTCAACAGAGATTGTATACATGATTCAGGTTCATAGGGGTGGGGGGTGGGGTTCCTCTCTTTTGGTTGTCATAGCAACCCAGTCATTTCTTTCCCCCAGCTACGTCGCCTATCACTTGAATTTATGTATTTCGTTTCTTTTGTTTCTTTTTTATTTAATTTTTTTTGTAGACAACTGTGTGGGCTACATGTGAGCAGAGCTGCAGTTCATCATCCATTTCTATTGGACTGGATATGTAAACCAATACAAACGTGGTTAGTCAGTGGTGCTAATTGTTCCATTGTTTCCCCCTTTTATAAGAATAAAAGCGGTTCACTTTGATATATAGTTTTATGCATTTAATCACTAGCTAAATATTGGCTCATTTGAGAACCGAGAGCAGATGTTGTTGCTGTGGACTCCTGAGCAACATCCTTAAACACCACTGGTGTATTTAAAGGCATGTGGATTTATTGAAGTGCTGCGTAACAATACATAATCGTTTTCTCTCACTGTGCTCAATGTTGTCTTCTGTCTTATGTGTTCTTTGTTTGTCCTTGAGAAGCAGCGGACTGTAGTATTTGTCTAAGGGCATTCTGTGGCGCAGTGGTGTTCATTTCATAACACATGGATGTCTATTAGGAAGAGAAAAAAGTTATAAACAATTGGGACCATTTTCTTTTTAGTTTAGTCAATTTATTGAACATGTTAAAAAAACAATAGAAAATAGAACTTATAAACAGAAAAGTAAAAAACCAACGAGATCATCGGCAGCATATAAGCAACAAATAAGCAACTCAAATGACATTGTTCATGTCCAAAAGGGGTAGAAAGAAGTAAAGAACTTTTCTAGTCCTACCCCCTCTTAATTTTCATTGTTCATAATAAAAATTCAAATCTCATCCATAAGTGTCAATGTTTGACTCAGTCGGCTTGAACAGATCAGCTGTTATAGTCAAAAACAACATAATGTGGATGGATTAACCAAAAGGCCAAGCAGTCCACAAACATTGTTTATTGTATTATTGTTTCTGAATAGTTTTTAAGTTTGGATCAATTGTTAATTGTTTGTGGTAATGCAGTGAAGTTTCATATTTGTTCTTATTGGTATTTTTTTTGAACATACAGATTCCTCTCAATTTGTGTGTGAAACAGCCCCTGGATCCTACTAGGCAATTGTTGATTATTTTCTCTGAACATTGTTTGAAATTGTAGTGTTTTTAGTTTAATAAATAATGGGTTTGTTGCTGCTCTGTAGCTAGTTGTATGTGTAATTCTTATAGCTCTTTTTTGGAGGCTAAAGACTGGATGTGTATTTGTTTTGTATGTGTTCCCCCATACCTCCACACAGTAGGTCATGTATGGGAGTATGAAGGAGCAGTACAGTGTATACAGGGAAGCTTGATTAAGTAAGTAGGTCTTATTTAGTATTGGTATTGATTTGGATATTTTGGCTTTGACATAATTTATGTGAGGTTTCCTACTTAATTTGTGGTCTAGTATTACTCCAAGAAATTTAATTTCAGAAACTCTTTCTAGTTCTGTGCCGTTTATCATGAGTTTCTTTTCTGTGTTGGTTGATCGATTCCCAAATATTATAAATTTTGTTTTGCTTAAATTCATTGTTAGCTCATTTTCATCAAACCAGATCTTCATCCTGCTCAATTCCTTTTCCATAGTATCCAGAAGCTATCCTTTAATAAATGATGTCTTTGTAGACATTTCTACAATTGTCCAAATACACCAGTAGTTGCCTGCATGGTAAACTAAGATACAATTATTGCTGCAAAAAAAACAAGCCATTTGAGGACTAATGAGTAATGAAAATAACTGTGTTGCAGCACCATACAATTATGGCTTTTTGCATCTGTAAAGCTGTGTCTATCCATACATGTCAGTGGCTTTTATTTATTTATTTATTTATTTATTTTTTTAAATCTTTTTAGATGGAAGATGGCCAGACACTGTTTGACTATAACGTGGGACTCAATGACATCGTCCAGCTGCTGATTCGCTCACAGACCGACCCTCCAGACAGCCACGTCACCAAGGACTCCTCTGGTGTGGCCTGTAGTTCAGGCCTCCCCCCTGACTCCAGGTCAGAAAGCCACAACTCCCCAGCTCCCGCCTCCCCTGCTGCTATAGAAATCTCCACAAATATAGACAATAACAGCAGCAGCGTCACTACCAGCACTGTTAACGAAACCAAGCCGGACACCAGCGCTACCAGTAACTCATCCAGTACCAAAAATGGGTTCAAGTCCTCCAGTCCGGCACGGGACACCCAGCCCCCCACATCCAGCAGAAACACACTAGTCAACCCAGGAATTGGTGTGTACAAGGTGAGGATGAGTGTTTTTGAAAGTATATGCAAGGTTTTGCATGGAACTAGTCAGACTCTTAAATTACTCTCTAAATTACAGAGCCTTTAATGCTCTCCAAGCCAAGTCACTGCCAGAGATTCTCGGGCGGGCACTTTTATGTATCTTGTGCTTCACTGCTCCAAACTCCAAATCACTCTGTAAATACAAAGTCCACATCATTTCTGTATTAGAGATGTTGACAAAATAATTAGTTAGTGGCTTAATTTAGCTTACAATAAGGAGTGGATGAGTTTTACACCTTAATATGCCTTTTATAGATATGTATTTAATACTATACAGCAGTTTGGAATAGTGCCATTTCAAACATTACAATAATAGGACCACCACGACTATGATTTTAGTTTCCCTCGTGCATGTGGTGAATTCTTTTTTTTTTTTCTTCGTTTTTACCAAGCAGTTCTCCATTCCTTTCTCCACTGTCTTGTGCTGTAGCACCTCAGACTGCTTTGATATAGTATACCAGCCAAATGAATCCTTCCATTCTCACTACGTAACTGCTCTGTCTTTAGGTCAGATACCCTGAATGCCTTTAATTTATTAGGACTAATGACATTCGCACAAGCATGCGGTAAACCTTGCTAGGGAGGCAGATGCCAATCCACACATAAGAAACAGGTCTTTACAGCCCTGTCACTAACTATCTTACAGATTACAAATAGACTGCAGTCAAAACCCGTACGTTCGTGAGTCTACTCTACTGTATTCTGCTGAGCTTTGCCGGCTGGCTGGCCCACATGTCTGAGAATTATATGTGTGGGACTGGACACTTTTTGATGCCAAAAGTCCAATCCAGCATGCGGGAAGATCAATACTGTAACTAAGTAGATTGTAAATTAGTCACATGCCTTTACAGGCTTTAAGCATTCACTGCAGATTTTTCACAGAGGAGCCACACAGTGCCACAGATGAAATGTATTTCAAGAATGCATCTCAAACATTTGTGCTCACAAGAATTTAAAGAACATCATGAATCTCACTAGGATGATAAATGTTAAATTAATGTTAATTACTCTAGTGTTTACTGAGTTCCTCTTAAGTCCCAGGATGCTGTTGGTAATGGTTCATGTGAGTAGTCTAACAAATTAATTTGCAGAGATTTTTTAACTTGCTTAAAATATGAATACACCTGTTATCAATATGTGATAATGTAGTTGGTGACAAAATCTTGACTGACGGATTTCCTAATAGAGTCTGAAAGTTGTTTTTCAAACTGCATTGACAACTATAATAATTGGCTGCCCAGGGTAGGAAAAACATTTTAAAAATCCGATACTCTGCATCGCTTTATTTAAAGTATTTGATGTGTAGCAGCAAATGGGCTAAAACATGGCATGTTTCTTTGAACAACTGACAAATGGGATCAAAAGAGACCAGGTGTTATTTTTGTCTTTGTGTCTTCTCAGATTAATGAGCTGGTGGACTGCAGAGACGTCAGCATTGGTGCCTGGTTTGAGGCCTGCCTCGAAAATGTGACACGCGCTCCCAAAGGACAGATAACGCCCACCAAGGGCAAGGTGGGCCGGCCCCCAAAAAGGACTAATGGAAAGCTGGAGGCCGAGCAGGGACAGGCCCACGGCCAGGGCCAAACCACAGACAGTAACAGGAATAATGTTGTGTTAGGCTCTGAGAGTAATGGAGCCTCCACCTCTCAGACAGACTCTACAGCAGCTACAGAGACCAAGGAGAGAGAAGAGGATGTCATTTACCACATTAAATATGACGAGTAAGTGATGGCTTATTATGCTGGGGAGAGTGTTCCTACTGCAACTGAGCTGATTTTGGTTGCAGCGATAACAAACACATCATCAGGTTTTAATAAAATTGCAGACATCTGACTGCACAGTGTCAGTGCGACAGCAATTTGGTCTGGTGAACAAAATCCTTATAGATGGTAAAATGCTGTTTAGGATTGGAATGTGCATGTGCTGTGGCTCAAAAAGGTGTGAATGTGTGCCTTCTTCATTGCATATGCTGTTACAGCACAGCATAAAATATATATATATATTTTTTTTTTGCTAGTTATCAATGTATTTGCTCGGGCTGCTGTTGTGTGGCATTCTTCACAAAAACTGTGCACCAAACACATACATGGTGTGTGTGTGTGTGTGTGTGTATGTATGTGTATGGTACTATTGGCTGCAAGCATCAGTAATGGTGGTTTGGCGTTTTGGGAATTGCAGCCTCTGCTTTCTCCTGGCAGTTCAGGGGATGAGAGGGGGTTTGTGTAGTTGGTGCTACAATTTGGACTCTATCTCTTGCACTCTCCTTTTCCAGCAAATTCATTCAGAAGCCAATGTTTCCATGGTAACTCATGAGTTCTCAGGAGCATTACTTCTTTGCGTGCCTCCTTCAGCTTTGTCTGTAATTGCTGTGAACATGCCACCGGTGAGACATAGCCTCCTCACTGCGACTATCATCGCGTGTGTCTGTGCGGTTTCTGTCATGGGAGGTTGTGCCAGAAAAACTGTATCAAGGGTTGTTGAGCAGTAAATGTTTGTTTTCTTTTAGACAGACATCATTCCCATTTGAAATTCTTCAATCCCTCGCATTCTGGTTTGTTGTTTCATCATTTGCAATGGGACAGGAGTGTTCCTGCAGGGACAATCCAATAATGCACACCATTTTGTTTCCCCGTTTTTATTTATCTGTTTGTTTGTTTATTCAGATCATTGTTTTCGCCTCGTGTTACTGATTCGCTTTATTTGATAGCTGACGGTCAAGAGAGGCAGGGAAGGAAACAGGAGTGAGACACAAATGACAACAAAGGTCCCACGCCAGTTTTAACCCCAGACATAGCTGTAATATGTGATTTACAGCTTCACCAACTGAGCCACAAATACAACTGCAATTTTGTGTGCTGTGCGGCTTGTTTAATATACTCTTTTGCTTTCTACTAACTGCGTAGTATCCCTCTCTGTCCTGAGCGCCATTCCAGGTTTATTCCATCATTTTGTTTGCCAGAGAAAAGTGGAGGGTGGGTAAGATTGCTCTGCCTTCCCACGCATGGACATACACACACACACATTCTCCCCATCAAACACCTGCCTGCATAGTCTGAGAATTGAAAATCAGCCCTACAAAATGAACCGCCATTTTTTTCGCATGAGGCTGTTCTGGACAGCATTTATACAGAATGTAACAAGCTACAAAATCAAAGTGTGTGTGTGTGTGTGTGTGTGTGTGTGTGTGTGTGTGTGTGTGTGTGTGTGCGCGTGTGTGTGGTTTCATGGTTAAATCTTGGCTGAGCTCAACATATGTTTAAGATTCTCTGTGGAGAGAGTAACAAATATAGACATAAAATAGGCATATAATTTATGTTCATGTAGCTTTCAAGTAGACCATTATATTTGCAATATGGAAATTTGAATAAAATGAATGTCTGGTTAAAATTTAGTTTTATATATTTTGCTCTATTACTTAACCGTAGTGCAACCACTACACAACAGGATTAGTCCTTGACAACATCCAGACGAGTGTTCAGAATCCACATGTTGGGTTATTAGTATGGTCCCATGGAAACCAATTCCACACGTCACAGTCGGAAAGACACAGGTGTAAATAGTAAAATTGATAACGGCTGAATTAATTCCATTTAGCTGCTTCAGTTTCAGGGTCCTGATATTGTGCATGCTGGCTCATTGTCACACTGTCTGGTTTACTAGAACCCTTGAATATAATGTGGCCATTGTCAATGTTATTAGTAACACCCATGCTTTTCTTACAATAGCAAGTAACAAAAAGGCTTATTGCCATCTGGAGCTCTTCACCTTATGTGAGAAATACAGATAGTCCAGATACAGTGGTGTGAAAAAGTGTTTGCCCCCTTCCTCATTTCCTGTTCCTTTGCATGTTTGTCACACTTAAGTGTTTCGGAACATCAAACCAATTTAAACAAAAGTCAAGGACAACACAAGTAAACACAAAATGCAATTTGTAAATGAAGGTGTTTATTATTAAAGGAGAAAAAAAATTCAAACCATCATGGCCCTGTGTGAAAAAGTGATTGCCCCCCTTGTTAAAACATACTATAACTGTGGTTGTCCACACCTGAGTTCAATTTCTCTAGCCACACCCAGGCCTGATTATTGCCACACCTGTTCACAATCAAGGCATCACTTAAATAGGAGCTGCTTGACACAGTAAGGTCCACCAGAAGATCCTTAAAAGCTACACATCATGCCGAGACCCAAAGAAATTCAGGAACAATTGAGAAAGAAAGTAATTGAGATCTATCAGTCTGGAAAGGGTTATAAAGCCATTTCCAAAGCTTTGGGAATCCAGTGAACCACAGTGAGAGCCATTATCCACAAATGGCGAAGACATGGAACAGTGGTGAACCTTCCCAGGAGTGGCCGGCCGCCCAAAATTACCCCCAAGAGCGCAGCGACGACTCATCCAAGAGGTCACAAAAGACCCCACAACAACGTCCAAAGAACTGCAGGCCTCACTTGCCTCAGTTAAGGTCAGCGTTCATGCCTCCACCATCAGGAAAAGACTGGGCAAAAAATGGCCTGCATGGCAGAGTTCCAAGGAGAAAACCACTGCTGAGCAAAAAGAACATCAAAGCTTGTCTCAATTTCTCCAGAACACATCTTGATGATCCCCAAGACTTTTGGGACAACATTCTGTGGACCGATGAGACAAAAGTGGAACTCTTTGGAAGGTGTGTGTCCAAGTATATCTGGCGTAGAAGGAACACTGCATTTCATAAAAAGAACATTATACCAACTGTAAAATATGGTGGTGGTAGTGTGATGGTCTGGGGCTGTTTTGCAGCTTCAGGACCTGGAAGACTTGCCGTGATAAAAGGAACTATGAATTCTGCTGTCTACCAAGAGATCCTGAAGGAGAATGTCCGACCATCTGTTCGTGTACTCAAGCTGAAACGAACTTGGGTTCTGCAGCAGGACAATGATCCTAAACACACCAGCAAGTCCACCACCGAATGGCTGAAGAAAAACTAAATGAAGACTTTGGAGTGGCCCTAGCCAAAGTCCTGACCTGAATCCTATTGAGATGTTGTGGTATGACCTTAAAAAGGCCGTTCATGCTCGAAAACCCTCTAATGTAACTGAATTAGGACAATTCTGCAAAGATGAGTGGGCCAAAATTCCTCCAGGACGCTGTAAAAGCCTCATTGCACGTTATCGCAAACGCTTGGTTGCAGTTGTTGCTGCTAAGGGTGGCCCAACCAGTTATTAGGTTTAGGGGGCAATCACTTTTTCACACAGGGCCATGATGGTTTGGATTTTTTTTCACCTTTTAATAATTAACACCTTCATTTACAAATTGCATTTTGTGTTTACTTGTGTTGTCCTTGACTATTGTTTAAATTGGTTTGATGTTCCGAAACACTTAAGTGTGACAAACATGCAAAGGAACAGGAAATGAGGAAGGGGGCAAACACTTTTTCACACCACTGTAGCTGTATAACCTAAAATTCAGTCCCTCCAGGATTTCGTGGCCTTTTTTTGAGATTGTTGCGGCCCAAAATGCCTGATTTCGCAGGAGCTTTTGTAAAAAAAATTGTGATAAAAGTTGCGATGTCTTTTGTATGTTTGTTGCAATGAAGTTGCGGAAGACAGTGAAAGTTGCAAAGAAGTTTTTTAGTAGTTTTTTTTTTTGGTATAGTTCTTTAAAAATAAAAAGGAAACTTGTTTTGGGGAGAATAAAACTACTCTGGGCTGAGATTTCCTAGTAATCTTACCAAAAAGGCTCAGGATGCTGTAAATGTTGGTATAATATGAAAATGGCTGGTGGATTTAAGACAAAAAAATAATAATTTATTGAATCAATCAAATTTGAACATATGTGTCAGTGGCTTGTTGATCTTTACATTGTTAGTTATTCTCCTATTCTGGCCTGGGCTGGGACACACATTCATACGGTTTGATAAAGTACTGACTTTAACTTATCATTGCACTTACAATAACGAGCGTAGCTGTCCTCAATTTAGGTCATCGTGTATAATGTATCGGACGGTCTGAAATGTTTTGCATGGTCTTTCGCTGTACGTTTTGTTGGTAAATGAGTCACACACACGTCTCGTCTTCATATCAAAAACAAGGAAATGATCAACCCGTTCTCACTCCCGATTGGTCATTGGCTCTCAGAGTGCACGTGGGACTGCTGTGATTGGTTGAAGTCGCGGGAAACTTCAGGTTATTGGTCAAATGTGTGGAAAAGTTGCGGTGATTGGTCAAAATTGCGAGTCGCACCAAATTCGCGGTGATTGGTTGAATTTGCGTGAATCGGCGCGATTGCGACATCGCAAAATCCTGGAAGGAATTTGTGTTTTGGGAAGGTTTTGCTTAAAAGATAGGCTTAAGCGCTTCCTAAATGGGCTCTGTCTTCTAATTAGCCAGGATCGACATATGCAATGGAAGAGATCTTACCAGTATCTAAAGCTGTGGTGGTTGGCCTGCCCTTATCTGAGCACAGTTGCTATCTGAGTGCAGCTGACAGAGATTTATTTGCTGCAGTTAATAAGTGACAATGAAATAAAGTTTAATTTCAGTTTAGTTTCTCTTTCTCGCTTGCCCGCTCTTCATCTCCTTTTCTACACAGAGCAGTCGTTGTTTGATGAGTAGTACCAAAATACAAGATGGTTGACATTGTTTAATTACAGTTCTATGGGTCTGAGCATATTTAGGGTCATGTTTAGTGTGACTGTAGTCTTTGGCATGGTGGTTTATAGGCATTTTTCACAGAGGACATTTTGACCTGTTAAAGTAGAAATGGCACAGGTGAATTTAATATAATTAATGATGACTGATTAGCTGATCGTTAATGTTATTAGTAACAGCTTTGCTTTTCCTACTTTGACAAGTCACTGCTATGAAAAAGGCCTATTGGTCAACTGTGTAAAGACCCTGCTTGATTACATATCTTTGTCACAACTGTGTGATCACCATGAAATTATAACTTCTACATTTTAAATTCTACACTTAATGGATTTAATAACCAAATTTGAGAAATCATTTAATCAAAAATATTTTTAAAGGTGCTCTAAGCGATGTCACACGTTTTTTAGGCCACAACATTTTTTGTGACATACAGCAAACATCTCCTCACTATCCGCTAGCTGCCTGTCCCTTGAACACACTGTAAAAAACAGTAGACAGCCCAGGCTCCACAAATGCCAACAAAAACAAACTGCGCCAACCTGAGGCCTGTACTACGAATCAAGATCAACATGCCCTGGATTTATTTCGGTTACCCAGCTTCACCTAACCTAACAACCGCGGTCCCGCATAAACGGTGTCACGCCGGTGGTTAACAACTAGTTCAATCAATCCAGGGTTTCCCAATCCAGCGGCGTGCGCGTTCACATAAAAGAGGCGGTGTTTGCACAGCACGACCAATCACAAACCACATATTTTACATTAGAAGAGCAAACTATAATTCTACATAAACATGAAGAACACAGACATGATTTTACAGGCAAAATGCAATACAGTTGCTGCTTCCTAAAACAGGAAGGAAAGCTGGCAAAGAAAGCCAAAGCTGTAAATGCATAAATCACAACGCTTATCAATATCGCTTTCCCATCAGTCAGGCACAAGATCTGACCATAATTACACTTGTGCTTTTCATAAACTGTCATTGCTTTAGCCTATTATTTCAGTTGCAACCCTGGCAGTGGTAAGTGATCGCGAGAGCATATTAAAAACATAATTCAAACCTATGTGTGCATTGGCGACATATGGCTCAAGAAGCCGACAAATAGCCTATACGTAATTCCCTCCGCTAAAAATCTATATCTTTCATAAAAATACCCATCAGTGAATATTAACGGAGTTGGCGGTCTCTAAATGTTTTAACTTTTATGAGCGTGCCTCTCTCTCTCCGCACACCGAGATCTTCTAAGAAAGGTGACGCCGTTATCAACCGAGTATTGATTGGTCAGTAGGCGGTGCTTTAACACCGGTTGATCTCTAATCTCCAACATAACCTGCTCCTGAGCAGGTTAGGTGTTCAACATAAGTTACCACGGCGATTAAACTCGGTAAGAAGTGATCCACTGTCGTGATAAACACAAAACCCTGGGTTGAACCTGAAGTTACCCCGTTAACGCCAAATCTCGCTTCGTAGTACAGGCCTCTGCACCACAAAACATAACAAACAGAGTTACAGCCAATAACCGACAAGAAGGATTTGGGGGTGGGGGTTGGGGGGTTAGTGTGCAGAAGGGAGGGGGAGGGGAAGGGATGAGGAGGAGGGAGGGGTGAGCTAGCCTCCGCTTTGTTTGTCAATACTTCGAACGTCAACAAGAAGTGACATAACCCAACATCGCTTAGAGCACTTTTTTAATAAATAAAAATAAACTAGTACGTTACTTTCTTTTGTACAACAATAAACATGACGTTATCAGATTGCTTTTACCATCAAATATTTATATCTTAAGCTTAAAAAAAACATTCTTCAGGCTCTAGTGTTGTCTCATTATAGTATACACTACAATTAGGCAATGCCTACGAGTTATGTTCGCTTACATGGATTTCGGGGAAATGAAGATTGGAGTGAGTTGGAGAGATTTCTGCTGTCACATTAGAATAATAGGATTCAGGTTGAAAATCTGAAAATTGGCCCTTTTAATACCTGAAGTTGTCTTCGGATGTCTGTCACATGAATAAACTTTAAAATTTCACTACCTAAGATTCAAGTAATTAAGAAACATATAAACAAAAAGTTGCAGATTTACATTTTGGCTTCAATTACTAACAAAGCGAAGGTTAAGTAAGACTGTAGTCAAATTTCCTCACTTCTGTTGAAGCAATTATATTTAGCTTGTTTAGTGTCAGAGTATTTCTAACTTGCCTGCTTATCAGCAAATTGAGCATTTCTCATCATCTCCGTTGCCTTTTTCCCTCTTTACAGGGACTTCAGCTAAGCACACAAAGCGCTAATGATGGTTTTAATAACAGAAGAGACTGTAAGAGCTAGATAAGTCATGTTGCATGTAGCATGTCATGTCTTTATTTCACTACTGAGGAAATAGGTGCATTATGCATTAATAAGAGTGTTGATATGATTTTGGTTTCTTGTTTACCTCCTCTGCGCCTGAAAGTGTTTTTTCCTTCTTCCCACAACTGCAGGGACACTTATTTTGGGTCTGTGATATTTGCAGGTGGAATAACTAGCAGTGTTTCAGAGGAAAACAGTGTATCGTGTTGCTTAAGAAAGCAGTATGGCCTGAAGGATCAAATGATCATACATTTTACTTGTCAAGAGTGCAGTAGAGGTTTGAGAGTTTGCAAGAATTTATTTCAGAACTACCAAGACATGTTTCTTAATGATATGATTTTATTGAGATGTATGAGTGAATATTTTATACAAAAACAAATAATTTTTTATTGAGGCCAATATGTTTTGCTGCAGATAAGCATTTCGTTGTAATGAGTACTCAGGCGCTTTGCTACATAAATACCTTTGTTAAAGCCAGGTCGACAAATTGACTGATATTAGCTTTTTTCAGATATATGGCGATATATGTATTGGTGTATATGTCGACGAGAAGTAACAATTTAGAATGAGTAAACCACCATAAACAACTGGTCATATCAGCCCAAGTAAGGTTGTGGCAGCAAAACCTCTAAAGGTAGCCTGTTTAATTGTAAAGGGGGCATTTTATTGCTTATCGTCCAGAAATGGTTTAAGGGACATTGAGGTCAAATGAGATTAATGGCGTAGCCACCACACACCGCATATTTGGGATGTCCTTGTAAGCAACATCCATAGATAGTAGCCTCCCTCTACCCATCAACCATGTAGTACTAATGTCTCTTGTTGAATCACTGCCAAAATGTTTGCCAGCTGTTTTGGGGGCCAAAATGATCCCACACATTACAGACCCGTGTTTTCTGTTCTTCTGGTCGTTGTATGTCTGGTCTGAACAGAAATTTGGAAGAAATTTAGTTTACAGTTGTATTTTGCCCAAATCTGAATTGGAGTCATAGTTTTGAATCAGTTAGTAATTGGGTAAAAATAAAATCTAAAGAATCCCAAGTAGTAATATCATAATATATTACTACAACAACAACAACATGCATGCATGTTTTGTCAGATGCAGGAAAGAACAACCTAGACAAAACTAGCACAGGCTTTTTCATGCACGTATCACAACGCGGGGCCTGTTTAATTGATCCGAGACAGTGGACAGTCATGTTTCCCCATTAAGATGATTGTAATGCATCCATTATGAGATTCTGTTGCCGTTATTATGTGTATAATTAAATCATACTCTACTGTCGCAGTTAGTGTCTGTCCCTAAATGTCCACACTGACTAAATAAAATGTTATTGTTTATTTAATACTACATCAGGCTTCTGTAAGGTGTTTGAGTTTGCAATATTTTATTTTAAATTATTATTAATTTATCGATTGCCTCCGTTGGTGGATGTTCAAGGGTCTAAAGTAGGGCCAGTGTACAACAGTAGAGAAAGTGTGAGCTTGTGGGGTCTTAAACTCTGGTACTTCTGCTCCCCTTATGTTGCTCCGTGTTCCCCCTTCTGTTCATGCTGAGTCCCATTGTGCTCTAAGGTAGATGTTCCGTGTGTGTGTGTACGTGTGTGTACACACTTGCATGTTGGTGTGTGTATTGCTTGTATTGTATTCACCCCACCCAAGCCTACCCAAAACTGCAGTAATCCTTTGGGCCCCGGCCTCCTCTTCCTGGGAGTACGCTAGTTGTGTGCTACTCTTACACACTGTAGGCCCTCTCCTGTTGATTTACAATGGCTTAAAATATGCAGCATAGCCTTGCCAGTAAGAAAGTAAAGCATAAGTAGTGCATATTTGGACAGGATAAAATCTTCAAATGTCTGGTATTTAAGTTCATTCATGGGTATCATTGGTACTGTTTCAGTGCAGACTGTCTGAGAAAGTACCCAGTTTAGACTCAGGTTTCCTTCAAAAACACACTCAGCACTTCACAATCAATTAAAGAAGGTTGATTAATGGTGTTCGGTATGAGCTGAAGTGCATTCAAGTAGTAATTAAGTGGTGATTGAGGTCAAAATCAATATACAATAATTACATAATGCAGGTGTGAGTGTATCTATTGCAGTGGCTTCAAATGTTTCTCTGCCAAACAGAAATGAGGGTTTTTATTTATTTTTTTTTTTATTTATTTAAAGCTAAACATGAAATTGACTGGCAGCATTTCTTAACCACTTTTTTGTTGCATCTTTTTGGCTATCTTTACCAGATTCCAGTGTTTTTTGCCTTCTGGCTAATTTGGGTAAAAGCTTTGTAGCTGCTCTTAACACACACACACACACACACACACACACACACACACACACACACACACTGCTCGCTCATGCAAACAACTTTCTTCTTCCACCTTCACCTCCCACTGTGCAAGCGAACCTGAGTGTGCAGGCTGTTGTGCAGTTAAACTTCAGTGCTAACACATTGTTCACCTGTAAGCATACTTTCAGAGGTTGGCAATTCATCTTTGAGTCAGGCTTGATCCCTACAGCTAATGATGATTGGCAAGCAGGAACCTGTGCAGTTAACCTCTCTACACAAAGTTTGCTAGATAGAAAACATTTTAAACTTGTTCAGATCTTCTTTGGATCTCTTGTAGGAATTTCTTAATGCAGGTCTGTTTGTAATTGGGTGGGATGGTGGGATATGGGTGGGGTATGTTCTGGTTATAAAAAAAAAGAAGGAAAAATATGTATATTCCATCGTACAGTAATTGTTTTTGCAAATTTGTCATTCAATAAAAAAACCTTTGAACAGATCTTCTTTTGGCGAAGGAGGAACATTTTGAGTTGTACAAAATGTGCTACTGGTTTTCCTGATAAAATGTAATTCTTGTGTATTTGTTGTTAGTTCATAGTTCTGAATTCATACCAGTCTAATGTCTGTATGGTAAATATGAAGCTAATAGCTTAGCACAAAGACGAGGCTTAGCTCTGTCCAGGTGTAACTAAATCTGCCTACTTACACCTCTAAAGGTTACTTGTTTGTTTATCTGTCTAAAAACCAAGGTGTAAAAACAGCACGTTGTGGTTTTACGGGTGTTATGTGCCAGACTATTTCTTGGCCAGAGGCTGTGACTTTCTGTAGTCTTTGTTGGTTGCCTGGCAACCTCACGTTGACGTCAAAATGGCAAGACTAGCATTATTGTTAGAAGGAATTAATAATCTCAAAACTCCTAAACAACTCAGATTCTTCAGTTTATTTTGGGTTACACCCCGACGAAATACTGTTGCTCATGTGTCATCATATGTTGCATTCATGTAATCATCAGAAGTTTGAGCCAAACCTTCAAAAGAGACAACATTAAATATCTAAAACGGTAAAGATATGTGGATGTTTTGTTCATCCTATTCCTGCCATTGCTACATATTCGTTTATCTTGGCTGTCCGTCATCTTTAGTCACCTCACCTTTCGTCACTGCATAATTCTTTGCTCCAAAACCCCCACTATATTAGGTGTTAGACAGATGAAGGCAAATCAGAGGTCTATATTCACATTTGAGTAAACTCGTATAGGTCTGTAATGCGAGTTTCTTAAAATCAGCATTTGGCTTTCTGTGCATAATCCAAATGTATTACAGTTTTTGCCCCTGTGTGCTTGTGTGAGCTTCTGCAAACTTGCACAGAGGCCTATATTACTTATCAAGCAGTTTAATAGTTAATATTCACAGCCATCTATTTTTACAGAACACACTGTTCTGAGGAGCTGTTTGCTGAGGATTTTTACACCGTTCAATTTTGTTCTGCAAGGATTTATTCCTTTAACCATTAAAATACAATTGATGTCAATTGATTGAAGTGCTCAGTGGTAGCTCAGCCCTTCCCATGGCCCATGTAGCTAAGGTATGAAGAAGTGAACACTTAAATCCCCAACAACATGTGGGCTGGGTGAGAAATGTGGCTGTCATGAAATGCATTTTATACAAAAACCTGATCTTTCAAGAAAATAAACATGTATGCAAGTGTATGTAACCATTAACCTCCAAAGGACTGTATTTTGAGTAGATAAGACAACAGTGTAAAAATCAAGGTTCAGGCATACCGATTTCATAAGCCTCAACCCCTCTTCTCTTCTTTCTTCTCCAGTTACCCAGAAAATGGTGTGGTTGAGATGCGACCGGTGGATGTGCGGCCCCGTGCCAGGACCCTGCTGCGGTGGGACCAGCTCCAGGTGGGCATGCATGTGATGGTCAACTACAATATGGAGACACCAGATGAGAGGGGCTTCTGGTTTGACGCTGAGGTTCAGACCCTCAACCAAGCCTCCCGCACCAACAAGGAGCTCCGAGTCAAGATCCTCCTGGGGTGAGGATCTTCCTTCCTAGGTGGGAGGGTGATGCGTTGGGCATATGGGGGGGTTTCTTCATTAGAATATCTGCTTGGCCAATTATTGTTTTTGTTGCTTACCAAGATAAAGTGTAACATTTGTCTTTGTGACTTCTTTCTATCTCTCTGTAACACGCTCAGTAACACATCTTCTCATCTTCCTCCCTGGTTTTCTTTACAAACATCTCTCTCTCTCTCTCTCTCTCTCTCTCTCTCTCTCTCTCTCTCTCTCTCTCTCTCTCTCTCTCTCTCTCTCTCCTCACCCTCCCTCCAGGGGTCCTGGAGATATAATCGGGGATTGTAAAGTTCATTTTCTGGATGAAATCTACCAGGTGGAAAAACCAGGAGCTCGTGCACTCTCAGCTTCAGATGGACAATTTAAACGTATGCACCAGACCACCCACACACTCATGCGCACACAGTGAAAATAGTGGCAAAACATGTCCATAATTTCTTTGAAGGTTTATTTTAGAGCGGCCATACCGTAAGACCATCTTCAAGTACGTGTGCATGCAGGTATGATTGTTTCCTTCTTCCAGGGAAGAGCGGGCCGGAGTGCAAGCACTGCAAGGCTGACCCCGAAGCAGAGTGTCGCTTCTGCTCCTGCTGTGTGTGTGGCGGCAAGCAGGATGCTCACATGCAGCTGCTGTGTGACGAGTGTAACATGGCATTCCACATCTACTGCCTCAACCCGCCGCTGGCCACCATCCCGGATGACGAGGACTGGTGAGAGAGAGCGTAGCAATTAGTCACAACATCCTGCACTTCACAATCAATTAAAGAAGGTTGATTAATGGTGTTCGGTATGAGCTGAAGTGCGTTCAAATAGTAATTAAGTGGTGATTGAGGTTAAAATCAATATAAAATAATTACATAATGCAGGTGTGAGTTTATCTATTGCAGCGGCTTCAAATGTTTCTCTGCCAAACAGAAATGAGGGTGTGGATTTTTTTTTTTTTTAACTGAGAGTAAGATCCCACCCTCCATTTCTGTGTATTGCATATATTGCTTAATGGAACTAAACCAGCAAAAAGCTAAACATGAAATTGACTGGCAGCATTTCTTAACCACGTTAATAACGTTTTTATTCGTTGAATTTAAATGTTTAAGTCGGTGCAACATCTCGCTTTAGGGCACTTGTTACCAGATTCCAGTGTATTTGCCTTCCGGCTAATTTGGGTAAAAGCTTTGTAGCTGCTCTTATCACTCTCTCTCACACACACTCACACACACACACACACACACACACACACAAAAACACACAAACACACACAAAAACACACAAACAATTGCCTCTCATTCTGCCAGGTACTGTCCCACCTGTAAGAACGACACCAGTGAGGTTGTTAAGGCCGGAGAGAAACTCAAAACCAGCAAGAAGAAAGCCAAGATGCCTTCGGCAACAACTGAGAGTCAAAGGGACTGGGGAAAGGTGAGACCCAAGGGCACCCAAAGGTACACACACACACACACACATATACACACACAGGAAGGCCTGTGGTTCCTCATCAAATTGCCTTGAAGGTGCAAAGGATATGTATATAAATGTGAAAAAAGTATTCAGCAGCATTAACTTTCCAGATTGATTTTCCAAACGTCTGCAATTAGTGGGCACATGTAGGCTCAAGTAACCTGCACATGCTCCGGACAAGAAATAGAAGAAGCATTTTCATTATCAGATTTACAATTGTAACACTTGCCACAAGCATTTAATTTAAAATAAAAAATATATCACATCACTACCAGATTGCTGAGAATACGCGATAATCATATGACATACATTTTTGAAAAGCTACATTTTCCTATGTGAGACTGGCATTTCGGCTGCCTTGCCTTGCCTAGACAGAATCTTCGAGCACCGAATGGCTATTTGAGTTTGTAACACTTTTCACAACACAATTCAAAATATTTAAAATTACTTAAAAGAAGAAGAAGACCTCTTCCTTAGGCTTCAAATGCATTGCATTTTCTAGTATATAATGTTTAAATTATATTTAGATATAAATGTTGCAGTTAAAAAAAAAACATCTCCCAGAGCTGTAACGTAATACAGTAGTTTTGTAACATATAGTTCTTATAGTACACCCCCCAGCTGCAAAGGTTTGGGCGAGCCATTCATTAATTGATTCATCCATTAAGTGCATTGTTCACGCATTAACACACTAATTTACTTTCCATTTACTTCCTGCAAACTGGTGTGTGTCTCTTTTAATATTTTGTGTGAGTAAGTAATCTGCTCTGTGTGTTGTTTTTCTTGATTAAAGATAAATGGTTTGTTTCATGTGAAGAGTTATGTGTGCACCTCCTTTGAAGCTGTTTAATACTGCCTGAGTTAGAAACGGCTCTTTTCTTTCCTCAAATCAAACAATCAGATCAGAAGTTTTAGATCCAGTCAATAATACTTAATATCTACTTAATGTTAGACCAGGCCTCCAGAGGTGATTATTAATGTTGGTTTGAGTCATAGCACTTTTTACAAATGCTTACATTTCTATAAATATTGATGTCTTATTGATTATCAAGCTCTTGTCAAATAATCAGAACATGACTAATGAACTAAAATGATCTCATGCTAGCTGCTGAAGCTCAAAACGAGACCGAAGAAGACTGCTGACATGTATTTAAAATTGTTTTAAAAAACAACCATCTGTTTTAAGCATACTGTTAAATATGTGTCCTCAAAATCTCTTCAGAGTCTTCTCATGGCAACACTTTGAGATATTGTGTGGCTCAGTTCCATCCTGGCCTGGCTGTCTCCCTGACGCTCTGCTCCATGGTGTAATGTGAACAATGCCATTAAGCATGACTTAGCCACTTTCCTGGAACTGCCAATGGAAAATAACTTTTTCTTTACCAGAATGCTCCCTTTCTCTGTGGACTAATTGAAAACAGTCTGGCTTGTGTGTTTGGGCATATTTAAGTGCTGTGAGTCACGCAGCATTTATTCTTGCAATTTTATAACCCTTAAAATCAAATACATCTTTCTTTGTCTTCTCACTTTTGAAATCCTGTGTACCTCCTAAATAGAATTCTGACACTTTTCTGAATGTACAGTAATATACATCAGCAGCTCTGCTCCTACACACTATTTACTGTACATGCATTTGCACTCATGAAGACATGCTATTGTATTTCTGTGCATGCAGCTTACATTCTTTGTTGTCGTCCTTTGTGATTGTAGGGTATGGCCTGTGTGGGGCGTACCAAGGAGTGCACAATTGTTCCTTCGAACCACTATGGACCCATACCTGGTATTCCTGTTGGAGCCACCTGGAAATTCCGAGTTCAGGTTAGCTGTTTGTACAGTGCATCACAAATGAATCGGGTATACTCTGACCAGTGATAAAGCAGTTTGTGGTGTCTCATCCTATACTTAACTCTCAATATTATGACATTATGGATTGTATTGTCATATCTTTCTGTAATATATCTATTATGTCACTGCCCATATCATCAATGGCTTTCCTCTGTCCACTTCAGGTGAGTGAGGCAGGTGTTCACAGGCCGCATGTTGGCGGTATCCACGGGCGCAGTAACGATGGCTCCTATTCGCTGGTGTTGGCTGGGGGCTTTGAGGATGAAGTGGTGGGTTATTTGTATTTTTCACCAAATGTTTATTATTCTCCTTCTCTATTGTTACTCTGGTAGATTTAGATTTTTGAGGTTTACGGAGTCATATATGAAGTAGTGGGATTTTTACGTGAGTATGCCGACCACTTTGTTATGGTTACAATGACCTGCTGTAGGACCGGGGAGACGAGTTCACCTATACAGGCAGTGGGGGTCGTGACCTCTCAGGAAATAAACGGATCGGAGAGCACTCTTTTGACCAGACCCTGACACACATGAACAGGTACGACACATCAAGATAAATGGAAAGCTATCAGGTTTTTCTACAGTTTTTTTTTTAAAGATAACTTATAGCTAGAATGATGAACTTCTTAACAATAACTGACTTTTCATCAACATTCCTAATCCCCAGTCAGACTTGAGGAACATAATTCTGTCTTGTATTTATAACTCTTGGATCCTGACTCCTGCAGGGCGTTGGCCTTAAACTGTGATGCACCTCTGAATGACAAAGACGGGGCAGAGTCTAGGAACTGGCGGGCAGGAAAGCCAGTGAGAGTGGTGCGCAGTTCCAAAGGTCGACGCATCAGCAAATATGCTCCTGAGGAGGGAAATCGCTATGATGGTATTTACAAGGTACGCATTTTTGTTTTTATTATTTTGTAGTCTAAAACCGATTTGCTCACTTCAAGTAAAGCCACTTAACATACAAAGACGCCTTTACAAATATGGACGGGCAACAGTGTTGTCGTACCATGTCTCAGATGTAGGGAAGCACAGCAGTATTTAATGATATTCTGGTTTGTAATGTGTGAATTTTAGGTGGTAAAGTACTGGCCAGAGATTGGGAAGTGTGGTTACCTGGTGTGGCGGTACCTCCTGAGACGGGACGATTTGGAACCAGCGCCATGGACACCTGAAGGACTGGAGAGGATCGAAAAACTGGGCCTTGCTGTTCAGGTTTGTGTGTGTGTGTGTGTGTGTGTGTGTGTGTGTGTGTGTGTGTTTTATTGTATAGACACTGCAGATATAATGTTTCTCTAGGATATAAAGAAACCTGTTTACACAGTACATATATGCATGCTCTATATATGTAGCAGTGTTTAACCTACCAAAACTACCCCCCGCCCCTCCTGAAAGAATGACAAAATTATATAATTATGCTATATATTCCACACAACAAAATGGATGCGCGAGATAAAGCTGTTTTCACACATACAAGCAATTTGCTTCTTGTTCTTCGCCTTAAAAGTTCAATTCATTAAGTACATGCAATACATTGCATGCGTAACGTATGCGGAGCAGACGTTCCAACACTACGCTTTCACTATAATCAATGAAACTGGCTACACTGGGCACGAGAGCAGCGCGTCGATGTGCGTATGCTCCGCGGAGCGTAAAAATAGGACAGTGTTCTATTTATATATTTTTTCGCGATGTGTGTGTTATACACGGAAATTGATCATAAAGTGTCTATATTTCTTTTAAATTAAACTACTGATTACAGAAAATGACTTAATGACTGTGAATGAGTGTATTTGCAGTTTTATTTTGAGAGTTTCTGTTTCTTGTTTCCCTCACCTGCGTGCTCTGATAACAGCTGACAGTCATCAGCTGTTATCACCTGGAAAGAAATCCTAGGGGAATCACTGTGTAGTATGTTTTTCATGTGTTTTACTACACTGTCTGCAGTACCCACCCGGCTACTTAGCGGCCATGGCTAACAAAACAAAGAAGGAGGCCTGCGCCCGACCTGGTCGCGGGGGCCGGACTAAGCACTATCCCGGGAGAGGGAGGCCACGGAGACGCAAGATCAAGGAGAAAGAATTGAATTACGAGGAAGAAGAAGACGAGCAGCCAATGGCCAGTGTGTATGAGGAGGAGCCACAGAGTAATGGAGAGCAGAAGACAACCAGCGATAACGGTGGGTGCTTTTACAGATGAATCTCTGAGTCTTGTGAGAAGAGGACAGGTGAGAACCGTGTGAGCAGTGAAACTTCTTGTAAGATGGCTTGTAAATATTTGATATCCCACCAGCGTCTTAAATGTAAATGTTCATTTACATGTATTGTCTTTTATTCTCCAAGAGTGGCTGCATTTTTCAGTTTAATTCTGTGTCTTTACCAGAGACGCCACCAGCGGCAGAGCCTCCCTCTAAAAGGGTGAAGATAGAGGAGACTTTCCAACTGTCACAGCAGCAGCAGCAGTTAATCCGGGAGGACACAGCCAACAAGAAACTCTGGGATGAAGCCATGGGACACCTTAAAGAGGGACCGGTATGAATCCCAGTACACTGTGACATTCATCTCAAACTCCTCAACGCTGTGTTCACAAGGCATCTCAAAGTAAACACACTGTAGCTGTAGCTACATGTCACAGGCAGACAGTGTGTTGTTAGCAGTGATTATAAAGAATAAGGACCATACCAGCATCTAACTGGATCAAAGTGACATTTGCAGGTTTACATGCTGTGTAATGTGCTGCTGCTGTGCAGATAATTAGCTATCTAGCCTGTAAAAGGGCAGTATCACCAACATATTTCTAAAAGTTGTTTCTGCAGTTGTAATATACGTATATTTTTCTGTGTGTTTTTCCTTTCTTCCTTTATCACCTTCATTCCTTTTCATGTGTTTCTGTCTGTGTACATATAAAGAATTTCCTGCGGAAGATGGAGCAGATCTTCATGTGTGTGTGCTGCCAGGAGCTGGCCTACCAACCCATCACCACCGTCTGCTCACACAATGTTTGCAAGGTGCGTACTGACTGGATGTATTTTTTTTTAAACAACTACTACTCAAAATCCCCGTTCTTGTATTTGTGTTTAAAATTCCTCATACCATCCTCTCTTCCCAGACTTGTCTACAGCGGTCGTTCCGAGCGGATGTGTACACCTGCCCTGCCTGCCGTCACGACTTGGGCAAAGACTACATCATGACCCAAAACGTGACACTTCAGGTGCTGCTTGACCAGTTCTATCCGGGCTACAGCAAAGGCCGATGAGATCGAAATCACATTTATAAGTAGAACCCGTACATACACGCACACGCGCATCCATTCTGTGCACCCATGTATACCGTCAAGTACCTAGAGCTCCACTTTAAAATGCATTGCGCACACATACTGTACTTACCCACGGGCAAATGTTTATTGCATATACAGCCATTTATGTATACAATCATTTACACACAAACAACCTCAGTATACACTGACCTCATCTGTTGTACCTGGACTTTCTCCATTAACATCACCAGCCTGAAATTCAACCAAGGACATTTTTTTAACCTCCCGACCCCTACTCCCTACAAACGCACAAAAAGAGCCCCAATTCACACCCACTAGCCACCTCAAGATATTAGCACTTTTTTTTTCACTGTGTTTTTCACACATAAATTGACATTTCATATCATGAAATCAGCCATTAGACTCCTGCCAACCTGTACGCATTTTGTGTACCATGTATGCAGTTTTACACCAAAAACACAGCATTCATACATGTGCAGTATTTTAATCAACTGGCAAATAAAGGTGCTAGTTTAATACGTTGATTGAGACACAGCAGGACATAACACCCCCTGCACAACATTCAGAATGAGCAAGTATGCTGGCGTGAGTGTTGGCCTGTTATGGCAAGGTAAAATCAGGAAAGTCAAGAATTAATATGTATTTATACTGAAAAGAAGCACACAGCGTTTTATGCCTTTGAAGCACTTTATCAATGATAACGGTTATTCAGGAGCACACGCTAGCATTCTGCGAGCTGCTCATGTCACTTGGAATTATGCCATTGCCATACCTTGAGCTAATAAGAATAGCAAATGTGTCGCCAGAGGTACTTTCAGTGCATCTGCAGAGAACAGAAATTTGGCAGCTCTGTTGGGAAATTTCTTGGTCCAACAAAACCGCATCCTTATAGTGAACGTGACAATGATCAACACGCACAACTCTCTCTGATTTTATGAGTAAAAAATAAATAAATAAAAAAGGCAATTACTTCATTAACATGCCAAAGACATTAGGCTGTAGAGCAGGTCGGAGACAAATATCTACAAAAATCTGCTTTGAAGAATCTGGTGAAGAATCGCGCCTAAAAATAAATTATCATCTTTCTTTAGCAACGCACTTTTTGTTAGCTAAAAACAAATGTACAAGATAAACAAACGCGTACTACTAGATCTCTCTCATAAGTGTAGTTAAATGCTCTTACATTATTGCAGTTATGTATTAAACATTTATGTTAAGACATTTATAAAGGAAGTTCTCACATCTACGTATTTTCACATGTACTCTCATTCATGGTTCCACTTCTTCAGTCAGATGACACCAACTAAACTGTTCTCGTACATTAGATAAGTATGCTCTGTTTTTTCCCTTTTTAATTTATCTCGCTGAGAAATGATGTAATGGAAAGTAAAAATGTACATGCAGCGCAACTGAAATGCTTGAAAAGTGCGAGGTGCGCTGCTTGCATGTTCTTTTCAATGACGCCGAGAAGGGCACACTGGTTGTCCCTGGTGTTACCAAGCAACCACAATCAAGCAGGACTTTACACAAAGATGGTTAGCATATTTTGTGCTCAGCAGATATTCATCTGTTATTGTTCTCTCTGTTATAGTTAGTATAATGTTAACTGGAGAGCTCTAGGTATCCAGCATGATCTGCTTCTTTTTTAGAAAAGTGGTCTGATGGATGATTGCACAGCCAGGATGATGTGAGCCATTTGTTGTCACATTACATCCAGAAGATACTGAACTTTAACACTGAAAAGCGGAAAAGACAGGAAACAGAAATGTTTGAGAGTTACTGATCGGGTCTGATTGTTGGCTGTGCTGAATACGTAGATCTTAAATGCGTAAATACAGAAACAGATTTCTTGACATAGACAGTTGATTCCAAAAAAAAAGAGAGAACTAGTTCATTTATGTTGGATATGATCGATAACATAGTGTTTATATGGTTTCACATATAAAATTGACATATGACAAAAGTATTATCTTGGCCTGGAATAGTGTTTTTTTTTATGGTTTGTAAGAAGATTTGTATGGATTCAATGTGTAACCTAAAAACAAAACAGCAACATTAGGAACTCATTTGTTTTACCAGATCATAAGGTCTAACTTACCATGGTCCATGGCTGAAAATACAAATGAGCAGGAGTTGGCAGCTGTGACCCGAATACAAACAATAAGTTGCCCTGAAACACTACTTTTTAAGCAACTTTTATATTCTTACCTTTTCTTAAATGCAGAGCCACATGGAATCTGAGGATGCAGAATTCCACAGAATTGTCTGCAGATTTTTAACAAATGAAAAAAAACAAAAAAAAATTTTTAACATGTCCACCCCAAACAGAAAAAAGGCCGCTAGATTCCCCAGATTTTCATTCTGGATCACCACTGAAAACTGTAAAAAAATAAATAAATAAATAATAATCTGTTTGGGTCTGTTATTATCTGTGGATTCAGCCTCACCAGTGAGAAACTGCTCCTTCCATATATTGGAAATACACTTGGAAGCTTTACATAAATTACAATATAAGAATTTCTCCACAACAAGGAAGACCAAGTCAGACAATTATGATCTTACAGAATAGGACTATTTTTTATTTCCTTTTTATCCTTTATTGCATTTTATACAAGATCGTGGTTGTACATAATTTCTCAAATATTTTGATATTTGACTATTGTTTAGCTGCTGCTCTAGTGCCACAGGTTACAGTATGTAACAACTGGATAGATAAAAGCTTATTGTTACCATGTGATGATGTACACTGCACCCACACATGCTCAGTTATCTTGACGTTTTATCCGTTTGATTTGAGACACCATCACATATACGTATTATACAGCCCGAGTTAATTTTTTCTTCTTCTGTTTTCTATCTTGAGTGGCTGACACAGATTTGCATCTTCTCCAGTGCTCTTATGGTACTTTAAAATGTCCAGGGTTGGCAGGTCTGATAGGAACTAAAACGAAAACATCCCACAAGATCTGGACAGAGGTCACCATAATGCATTGGAAACAGTTTCAACACTTGAGTTGGTTTTGTGGGGAACTGTAGCCCTCGTTCATTGACTTCATCACGTTCACCTGTAACAGCCTTCAAGGCGTAGCCATGTTTAGTGTAGAGCTGGGACAATGGCAGATAACACGCTGCTGTACACGTCAGTTTCTTTCTGTTTTGTTGACATTCAGATCCCCTTTCATTGGTCGGCTGTTTGTTCGTTTGTGGTAATGTCCTCGTTTTTGTTCAATCATTCAGGATTTTCTTCTCTCTTTTAATCAACAACATGCAAGTACAAATGCTACTATGGTCTTTAAAGCTAACTGTGATGTGCATTACTTCCACTGTTGCTCAATCTTGTTCAAAGATTATTTTCTCCCTGCATTGACTTGCAAGCTAATAGTCCTTGTTTATTTCTCTGCTGTGACTTTCTCTCCCTCCTCTCTCTCTGCTGTCCTCTGCCCTCCGTGAACCTACAGTACTAACACTTTTTTAGACGTCTTGTGGACGCTTGGCTTCAGTGCTGTGTTGTTTTTATTTTTATTGCACTCTATTGAAGAAAAAAGAAAAGGCGCATTTAATTTTTCTAGAATGCTTACTATTATCTATGTCTGTACGGCATTTTTCTACCATTTTAGTTGCTTCTCTTTTATTTTAATCATTAGTCATTTTTATGTGGCAACCTCAAACATTTGCAGCATATTCCAGTCTGAGGAGTTTCTTTGCTTCATATTGTGATCTGAAATTTTATACATGTCATAATAATACTTGATATGTACCTAATTAAATATTTGGATTCCAGAAAAAAACAACTGCTTCTTCTAATTTTGTCCTGTATCTTACAGATTTCATGAGGCTGATGACTTCTATTTTCAGTGTAAAATGTGAAGTTGGTTAGTGAGTGACGCTAATGTCCGCACCATGAAATTCTACTCATAACTAAAGTGGTCAAGCAGACCATTTCCACTTCCACTCCTAAATCAATTGCAGTGATGTGAATCACAGCTCTCTGACTAGACTAACTAATGAATGTTTTTTTTTTCATAGAAGATTAATAGTAAAATTCCCCAGGAAAAGCATTAAAGACTTTTTTTTGTGTGGTTATTTTCCACCTTTAATTTTTGACAGGACAGCTAGGTGAGAGAGAGGGGAAAGACATGCAGGAAATCGTCACAGGTCGGATTCGAACCCTGGACCTCTGCGTCGAGGCATAAACATCTCAGTATATGTGCGCCTGCTCTACCCACTGAGACAACCCAGCCACCAGAAACACTCTTTACTATACTAGATATTGTATTTTCCATCAAACTTCTGGTGGTGGATAGTTTGTTTTGATAGCTATTTGAGATAATTTTTCATGATTATTTCATGATCTTCTTTTCTTAATACAAATGGTAAATGTCTATTTGTTATGTTTCCTCCATAGACGGTCAGTGTTTCTTTGCCATGTTATGTTTTTTAGGCTTTAAACGACTATCATCTTCTGTCAAAAAGTAGTGGAAAAGACATTTCAAATGAAGCAGGTCTACAGCAGACACTGTGCCTACATATGGCATCACATAACCATCATGTACAAATTACATTCATTTCAATCTTTTCCAATTAAACAGCAACAGCCCTTTTATTACTGAAGATATTTTGACTTGTCAGAGTAGGTAAATATATAATAATAATATAAAAATATATATTATATAATATATAAATAAAAAAATAATGGCTGAATTCCATTTAGCTGTTTCAGGGTCCTGGTATTGTGCATGCTGTAACACTGGCAGTGTCGTGACTTACTGGGATGCTTGAATTGAACGGAGCCATCGTTAATGCTATTAGCAACACCTGTGCTTTTCCTACAAGTCAAAATGGCTGTGAAAAAGAGGCCTGTAAACAATTTTGCCTTGAGTTATTCTTCCTGATTGCACTTCTGCTCAGGTTGAAGGTATGCAGAGCAATGTTGGGAATAACATGAGGTCACCAGACTACTGTACTTAAATAGTTCAGTTGTTCTGCCCCAAAAGGTGAACAAAGCTATAACAATGGAAGACCCACCCTATTAAGCACACTCTGCACACATACAAAAAGGTCTAACAAGCCAAATCAAGAGTGTCAGGTTTCCTCAGTTCTTACTGTAGTTCAGGCTTCCTGGGGCCATGCGTTAAGCGGCACGTGTGTATGACTAATGGATGTATTAACCCTTGTGTTGTCTTCCCTTCAACCATTTTGGTGACATTTGTGACGCTTTTTTTCACAATTTGTTTTTGCTTTTTCCAACGTTTGAAATTTTAAAATTTTTCTTCTACACATTTTCAGCGCTTATTTCTACGTCAAATATTTTCTGATATAAAACAAAAATTTAAAACGGGCCAATGTGACCCGAGGTCAACACAAGGGAGAACCACTGCACATCTTGCACTGATGCAACTTTAAAAATCAGCGGTTGAATAGTGTAGTTCAGTGTCCTGTGGAGCCTCCTAGTGGTGTGAAGACACTGCACATGCTCTGGATGTCAGCCCTGCTGCCCTTTTGTTAAAAAAAACAAACATGTCAGTTGTTTTAAAACGATGTCGTTAAATAGATCCAGGAACACCGTTTTAAATCATTCTGGTTAACAATTAACCCACGCCTCAACCTACAGCAGTCGGTCTACAGCGGCCAAAACACAATGATTAGTGACTAGCGACATCTAGCGGCTAAAAGTAAGTCATACGTGCTGCTGAAGTTTACACTGTACGTGGAGTTCCCGTGTCTTCTGTAATTGAAAGACACTTTAGCGCTCAAATTATGAATGAGAGTTTACAGTCTGATGCTGCTGATTCGTGCACAGGTGCCTTGCCAATTATGTGCATTCTTGTCATTGTTTTCGAATGACAGCTGTCTCGAGATGCTCCTCTTTTAGTGACGATGATGACACAATCACAATAAGGTCTATAATACAGTGTAAAGTATGTGTGCGTGTGCGTGTTTCAGCAGTAGTTCCAAACCAAAATAACAATTTGGTGTGACATGCGATCAGACAGCTAGCTACGTCAGGCTGCGCACATTTGCATCGGAAGCATGCAGGGTGGAAGTGGAAGTGAACGGTACAGCAACGTTAGTCTTTAAGCAAGCCAGACAGAGTAGTCCGTAATCTTTTTGTAACCTATAGGGTTCAGATGATATCTGACACATGGCGCAAATGTGTCTCTAAAGTGAACCTAGATTTTTTTTATTTGTCTGGCTGTCAACTTGCAAACCTAGCTGGTTAGCCGAATGGCTAGTGATAATGAACTGTTTTGTATTGTCAGATAATCAGTTACTTCGGCTAATGCTCCTTTAGCCATCTTGCTGTCACAGACATCACTCCGTGCGCTGACGACATGAGATGTCTGCATACATTTTTATTTGCTGGACATTTAATTGCTACAAATGATTCATTATGGACAGCGAACGCAGCAATTGCAGGCCCCAGATTGGAGACAATAGCAAGCTAACCTAGCTAGCAAGCTGTCGTGGCTGCTAAGCTTGCTGAAAGCTGTCTTGTCTGCAGTTGCACTGACAACGTCGAGGTATGTTATTTAACCAGCCAAACTCTGCCTCTGGTCAGTTTATTTTGGTCTTAATTTGCACGCGACAGGAGACGGGACGTGATAAGGGAGTGCACTGTATATCTCTCTATGACCAAGCAGAACAAAGTTTGTTTACTTATTGTTGTTTTAACTACCTTTAGCTAGCTCGCTAATAGCTAACGTTAACTTCAAGCTAGCTCGCCATTGATCTAGGGAAAAGGAAAAGTTTTCAAAGATTAGGCAGGCATATAAAGTGAGTTTAACTGCTTGTTAGTTGGACATAATCACATTGTGATAAACATTCCAGTGTTTAGAGCATAATGTGGCTGTAATAATGTGAGCACCTGCCATGACAGGAATTTAATGTCACCAAACTTAGCCTAGCGATCTTAGGTATGTTATGTGCTGTGATTTCGTTTGACCTTGCAATATACAATTCTTAGTCGGCACTGTTTAATTGTCTTGGTTTAGTTTTCCCTTGCATCAAAACTATGTTGGAGTGTTGTTTGCAACATCAATGTTCACCATAGGTGACACCTGTTACCCACTTCAGGTGCCTGCACCATGGATCAGGTGGATATGACAGACCAGATTACAGCAGCTTGTAGCCAACCGTTGTTCCACAACCAAGACCTGATTGTGACTGAAGACTCGGCACCCCAGAAGCCCAGCTCTGACATCATGTCAACACAATCCAAATGGATGAGCAGCTGCATTGAATACAGTGACCTGATCATAAAGGAGGATAGGCTCAGTAATGGCACCTGTGAAGTTGAGACTGTGGTAGCATTACGCTGTCCTGGCGACAGTGGAGATGTAACTGCTGAGGGTGACCGCCTTGCACTGAGCAATGATGGCATGCCAGAGTTTTCTAACAGTGACCTCTCTCTGCCTGAGGTGTGCATTTCCACCAACAGCAATAGCTTTGAGGAGGATATGAACTATGAGGTACAGCAAGCGTATAGGATATTCACTGGCTTTCTCTTGGACAAGCACAAAGGGATCACCAGCCCATTCCTCCATCCCATCGGCCACCAGGAGGCCCAGCATGGTATTGGAGGGGTCCGGGGCCGGGGTCAGGCACAGCTCAGGCAGTCGATGTGCTTACGGAGGATGGAGGACAAGTTTATCAACCAAGAGTATGAGACCATAACAGAGTTTGTTGCGGACTTCAGGCTGATGTTGGAGAACTGTTATCGCTACCATGGGGTGGACCACTGGATCTCCAAACAGGCTCAAAAGCTGGAAATCATGCTGGAGCAGAAGCTTACATTGCTATCCAGGTAAACATAATGTAATAATGTTGAATATATTGCTTAGCTGGCAAATGTATAAACCCATTATACAGCAGCAATAATAGAGGGCCCAACAGGTGTTTTCTATGTCATGTGCATCATAAGTTAATGTTGCTGGGCAACAAATGTTTGTCTGGCAAAGTTAGCTCACAAACATTTACTGAAATAGAAGATGCAATTTTTTTGAAATAGCAGTATAATTACTTTATTGTCATCTAGTATTTCTACATAGCATAAATGTAAAGTGTCTATAGTAGGGTTAGTGTAGTGTATATACTATTAGAGATGGCCCGATACCATTTTTTGCTTCCCGATTCCGATACCTAAACTTGCGTAGCGGCCGATACCGATCCAATACCAGTGTGTCATATATTTTATGTTTTAACAACTGTATACTACTATCCCTGTATGGATGTGATTTTATTTCTATCTATGTATGTAGGTCTGGCTCAGGCTAAACTCTTTGTGAAACATGAACAAACACAAACAATGAATGCCCCAGAACTTTCTTTTATTATGCAGTTTGACAGTCCGTTATAACAGAAAAAGAACATAAACTACTTTAACTTAGATTTTTTTTAGGGCTTTATTACGTGGTATCGGATTGGTGCATAAACTCCAGTACTTCCCAATACCGATACCAGCGTTTTAGGCAGTATCAGAGCCGATACTGGTATCGGAACATCCTTATATACTATATATAGTATTTATTAGTATTATAGTATTTATTATTATCAACGAAAGAATGGGAGTCTGTCAGCACCATACTATGATCTCACAATGATGATTTGGGATTTATTCAGTAACTTGTTTTAAAATGACCACAAGCTAATTCTGCTATTCATTTTTATAACACAAATATTTAGCTGTTGGGTTACATCAGTGGTGTACATATTTTTGTCCTCTTCTGTCAAACCAGGACGCTGCGAGAGAGGACAACCTTAGCAGTGACTTCTAAAGGACGTTTTGGTGCAGAGGAGGAACGGGGTTCAGGGGGCACCTCCACAAGGAGGAGGCTGGCACCTCGTAGCCTGGCTACCATCATTGTCGGTGGGCATGAGTCTATCATGGTCCAGGCCCTACGGCTGGAAGAACAACAGAGGGCGAAGGAGGAGAAAAGGTAAGTGAAAATTTGAGAGAGATTAAAAGATGCTGTCTCGCCAACAATCTACATATGTTTTCTGACTTTTCAGGCAACGTGAGCTTGAGAAGAAAGAGGCAGAGGAAATGTCAGCCAAAGAGGTGGAAGAATGGGAGCAGACTTTGCTGGCACAGGCTTCCCCCCACACTGTGCACACACTTTGGGAACTCCCTGCTATAGGGCACTTCCTCTGTCTTGCTCAGACTGCCCTTAACCTCCCAGAGATTGTATTTTTTGATCTGGAGCGGTGTTTGCTGATGCCCCGCTGCAGCTTCCTCCTGTCAAAAATCATGTCTTCCCTGCTGTCCCCACCCCAGCGGAGGGCCACTCTGCAACGCCGGCCTGCCCTGCCTTACCGCCGTTGGGAGTCAGAACTCAGGCAGCGGGTCATGGGCTGGTATCGAGCTGTTGGTGCCTCCAATGATCCGTCAGGTCGGGCTGAGAAGCTGGGACTCTGCCACCAGTTTTTCAGCACTCTTGGGGAGGTGAGTCCTTTGGAGGAGAAACCCTTTCACTTGCTGCCCTTCTACCAGCGAGTATGGCTTCTGAAGGGGCTGTGTGATCATGTGTATGAGACACAAAAATGTGTGCAGGATGCTCTCCTGGCCCAGCCCATCCATGAATGTAGAGAGTCTATTTTGGGCTATGACAGCAAGGAGAATGCCTATATACATTTTCCCCATTTCTGTGGAGCAGACCTGAGGATCTACTGCCAGAGCCCCAGCACACCCCCAGTTTTCCCTTTCCCTTCTGTATGGGTCAAACGGGTTGATATAGAGCCAGGGACAGAGGGTGAAGAGTCGGATGGGATGAAGGAAGAGGGGGTTACAAGTGACAGGGGGTGTTATGGAGGCTCAATGGACACAGAAGAGTCTGATGATTTAGGAAAGGGGAGAGCAGAGGCACTTGGGGGTTTCAAATGGGAAAATGGGGATGGAGAGGAAGATAAAAGGTTTAAATTGTGGTCACTGAAGAAGGAGGAGGGGTCTGAATCAGGGTCCTCTGATGGAGACTTAAAAATACACACCAACTCCTTATCCCTTTCACACACTAGTCCTATTGGAGGAAGTGGTGTGGAAATGATTATGAAGGAAGAGACTGTAGAGTTGGAGTATCAATCTAAGCGACTCACATTAAAACAGAAGCAGGGCTTCTCATTGGGCTCAATGCGCACCATTAAAGCAGAGACACAGGAGCCCTGTCTGAGTGTAGGGGAGCACAGCTACACAGGCAGGTCACCTGCTCGCTTAGTGAATCTGACCTCCCCAACCAAACCAGTCAAAACGGAGGGAGGAAGTCCCAGTCAGGGACACCAAAGGTCTTCCTGTGTGGATTGTTGTAAAAGCAAAACTAGTAATGTTAAATCTGAGGAGCACAACTGCTGCTGTGGCACATCAGGGCCAGCAACACAGTTGTCTTCAGAGAGTTCTCAAAACTCAAGTGAAGAGAGGGTGAATGACAAAATATGGACTAAAAGAAAAAAGCGGAAGAAAAAGCAAGGGAGGGAACAGCTGCCAAGGGTGAAAGGAGAGCAGAAGCAGCTGCAACACGTGGATAGGATGAGGCTGTCCCCAGCTGAGACTACCAAGTCTGTAGCACGGAGAGTTGCCACAACAATCAAAAGAAAAGACAAGAAGAAAAAACATAAAACGGGTAAGAAAAAGTTCAATGTTGATTTTAGATTAATAGTTTCTTTTGGTATAACATCAAGCTCATTTGTGTGCATTCATAGCCACAATGTCATATTGGATATTATCCTAATTTGCTTTAATGTTAAGTTTTTATGTTTTTCAATAATAACTTGTTGGTTCAATGGTTATATTGGTTATGTTGTTGACAGGAAAAAAGCTTGAATCTTCAAAGAAAATTAAAGATGAACCTCCAGTTGAGCCACTATTTAAGGTAGTCACACTCATGCTGAAATAAACACTCTTATTTATTTAGCAGTCTATTTTAATGCTGTGTATGATATATAAAATGTATAATAAGTAATCATTTAAAGGTCATTTTATAACTATTTTATAGTCATGATTTAAAGGGGTGGTTCAGAATTTTGGACATAGGACCCCAGTGTGTTATTTATCAGTGGAGACAGTTTTCAACACTTTTCATCCAGTCCTTCCAGTTGCAGAGTTCGCTGGTGCTAGGCCTAGCGCAAGTCAACAGTATCTGGCTAACTTGGAAATGAGGTCCTATGTCCAAAATTCTGAACCACCCCTTTAAGTCTCGCCATTCTTGTGTCCCTCTTTTTTCTTGGCTCTCTTTCTTTATCAATATTTTCTTACTTGATTTGTTATTTCTCCTCTGTAGTTGGTATGCAGCAGTCTTGAGGAGTTGCGAGAGCTGATCAGTAAGACAGAAGATGAGCTTGATGACTTGGAGAGCACCAAAAAGAGATTGGTAGGTGGCAATCATAGTTCTACCAAGAGGATTTACTCACATGCTCCAAAGCCTTCTGTATTTGATTCAAGATGTTTATTGTCATACCGGTTATACAAGTACAAATGTGTGAAATGCGTATGCTGGGATGCTCCATTAAAGAAAAACAGTAAGTAGTAAATGTAAAGGGTCATATTAAAATTATTATCAATTATAATATAACAATTCTTAGAGGCAATGAAAGAAAAACAGTAAATATAAAAAGACATAAAATATAATTGAATGAAAATATATAACAAAATATAAGAAGCAATAAAAAAAATATATATATATATATATATATATAAAAAAAATATATATAGAAAAAAAATTATATATAGAAAAAAATATACATACACATATACATTCAAGGTATGTGGTGAAGAGTACAATGTGGTCAAACATTTTCTCACATTTTAATGTAACTTCACTAAGGTTTCCTTTGCATGTCTGAACTGACAGGGTCGGTGGTATTATAGGAGAGAAGCAGTGAAAGACCTCCACAGCACTCTAATCAGACTACTGAATGAGCTTTCACCCTGGGAACCCAAACTTGTTAAGGCCTACCAAAGGAACAGGTACAACTCATTTGACATTTAAACAATGATTTAATCAAACCGCCATACTATTTTTATTTTTTTTTGTCAAAGCTATGTCCTGATAAAAATTCTTAGTCTTGTGCAGTTTGAGCTAAGCTGACCAGCACAAAGCATAATGACCACATTTTCGATTAATGAGCTCCTTGTGGCATAAAATCATTACTGGATAGTAGGGGTGGTACGGTTCACAAAACCCACGGTTCGGTTCCTACCACGGTTTCAGGGTCACGGTTTTCGGTTCTGTACGGTTCTTGTTATTTTTTCTTTTAATCTTTAACACTCCAGAAATATACTTCAGCATATGATATATATATATATATATATATATATATATCTAAAATTAGCATATTGAATGCATTGAATACTGTGTGCACAATACATGCACACAGTGGCAGTTCTATCTATTGTTTTATTTCCGCTGTCATCATAGGTAACATGAAATCCAAAATGATCCCACACACCAGACTATATACTTTTCGGTGAACTATTTTTGTAAAATACGAGATCGTATGCAGAACAAGATGCCGTTAGAGTCTGTTTTGAAATTCGGGAGCAGCAAGAACCACGTGACGCGTTCGCCCAATCAGCTGCCATGTGTTGCGTTCGTCACGCTCATCCCCCTCGTCGTTTCCAGTAAGTGTTTTAACATAGGTGTCAAAAGTGGGCACTACGGCAGTAAGTGGTTAGTGCACATTAACAGTGTACTGACGAACCGTGCGACACACACACGCTCCAAACCGAGACAAGCGAACAGAGCCGGTTCGGATGTTTTTTCATGAACCGTACCACCCCTACTGGATAGTAGACAAATTCTTTTAGGGCTGCCCCCTCTTAGTCGTTTAGTCGACTAATCGGTTGTTTTGGTTTTAGTCATTTCTTATGCTTTTTTTCATACTGAATGACTTATTTACAAAACACTTCTCTGGTAAACCCAAGATTTAAAGTGGTGCTTTTGCATGATTCTTTGTGGAGAAACTCAGTTTTACAGATTTGTCGGAGAAATCAACTAATCTATTAGTCGACAAAGTCATATTGTGTTAGTCGACTAAGAATTTATTTTATTGATCACTGCCCTACTATCTTTTCTTCTCTTGCTTCTACATCAGGCTTCGTTTGAAGAAAGAATTTGATGATTTCAAGAAGCACCCAGAATACAATAACTTTGTGCGTGAGGAGTGTATTTCATCATCGTCATCAGACGACGACGATGATGATGATGAAGATGAAGAGAGGGGTTTGGGAAAGGATGTGTGTTCACTCTCGGATCATTATAGAAGATCAGAAGAGGAGGACCTGGAACATATGGTTCCTAGAGGTCTTTGGAGAGGAGGTAAAGTAATTCAATTAGAATCTAATTTTAGTTGCTGTAATGTAGTGATAAAAGAAGTTCCTAAAGGCTGCATTTACACAGTTTGAGCTTATTTAACTGTCCTATATGGATTTAAATAAATGTGACTACCTGTCTGTTGACCCTGTATAGATAATTGATCAGTGCATTCTTAACAGCCAACTCTATTATGTTCTCAGCAAGCACCAGGGAGTTTGTGGCTGAGTCTGCAGGAGAAAGAACGGTGACCTTCGTACCTCCCAACCACCTAAAACGCTCTCTGGCCAGCACAGAGAAGCGCGTCAGTCTGCTGCCAAGAAGTCAAACTGGCAGCAGTAGCATTACTTCGACCTCTGACTCTGGGCTACAGTCTAGATCTGAACTGAGACCATTGAATCAATCCAGGGATTCAAACTCAACATGGGCAGCAAGGGTGCCACCCCAGGCTTCACTGTCACCCAAAACCCCCATCCTCTATCCCACCACTGGACTACCTAAGGGCTACACGCCCATCCCCACCCTGCTGGCTAAGAGTGTGGGAAACAAAGTGACCTTAATGAAACGGCCTGCTGATTTTACAGGGATCAACAATGTAGATAGACAGAGCAAAGGTTCTTTGGTCTCCCTGCCTACCTCTGCAGTGATTACAACAAAACCTTTAAAAGCACAAAGTTCTCCATCCAGGTCCCAGCAGACCTCACAACAAATGCAGGCACAAGGACTACAACAGACAGAAGTACTAAGACAGCCAGGAATGGCTACAGTGATTGCAGCTCTTCCTAAATCACCACAAGCCAAACCAACCCAGACTGTACCAAAAAAAACTGTCCAAGTGGTGTACAAAGTAAATGAGAGGCTGGGTCACCTTGTAAGGAAAGACAGCAGCAGCCCAGTCAAGATCTCTGTTCATCCTGTCATGGACCAGAACACTGGGGAGAAGATCATGCAGCAATTGGTGATCCTGCCTTCTAACCTACTCATTCACAAAACTGATGAAAAGGTGTCTTCTTTACATAAACAGTCTAAGGGCATTCAGGTCCCAGTTTCTAAAGTGGCCAGCCCCTTCTGTATGTCCACCAATGTGCCTGGGTTCACTATTCCCGAAAACAGAATCCCTATTCAGCATGTGGCTCCCCTAAAAGATCCCAGGACAGTGAGAACACCACCTCCTTCGGTTTCCCCTCATCTGAACCAGGGTGCCCTAAACACAGCAGGGCTAAAGGGGGCACAAATCTGCAGTTCCCAAGTTAGCACACCACAAGATATCACGCCAAACCCCTTGCCCATCACAACTCCCTTTAGTGCAGTTTCTACTGAGCCTCATAAATCTACAGACCCTAAACAGGAGCTTAAGACTGTGTGTATCCGTGACTCACAGTCCATCCTGGTAACAACTAGAGGAGGCAACACGGGCATCGTCAAAGTCCAGACATCCTCAGACCAGAATGCGCTTGGTTCTATGCCCACCAGTCCAGTCATCACCATCTCACCTCAGTTTAAAGCCTTCCTCGTATCCAAGACGTCACAGACTCTCTCTCCTTCTGCTCCCTCTCAGACTTCCCCTTGCACCATCCCAGCAGTGACAAGTATCTCGTTGGCCCAACATCAGAAGCAGGTTCCTTCAGTATTAAAGTCCCCTTCCACTTTCACAACTCCCATGCTCACTGCAGTCACTGGTAGCATTCCTGTTACAGGCGCAGGAAGCCAAACTGCAGGCACTACAGTTGCTGTAAGTCAAGGCTCCAACACCTCCGCTGGTTCTACAGTTGCAACAAAGATTGGCCAGCTAGCACAGACACCTGCTGCTGGTTCTCATTTCCAAGCTTCATTAGTAAAAAACAGTAGTGGTGTGAAGCGGGCCAGTACAGATGAGAGATCCCAAGTTACTAAATTCATCCTAGTTACTCCCTCTTCTTCCTCCGCCTCAAATGTATCCCTTTCAAAAGGTACACCCTCTTACACAAAATCACTTAATAGTTCAAGAGTCATGTTCATCAGCCAGCCCACACCAACATCATCCACCACCTCTATGGGAAGCATTCCAAAGCAGGCAATAACAACAGGGGCTAGTGAACAGCTGCTGACCACTTCATTATCAAGTCAGACTCTAAAGATGGGATTAAGCACAAGCCAACCTGTTGTCAACTCAGAAGCATTGTCCAAAATCAAGCACATCACTCTGCCCTCAGGTGGGTTTGTGTGATGTTTTACCGGTATTCTCATGTCTGCTGTATCTTCTGTTTGATTCAGTATGTAAAGATTGCAACAGTGGGACATTATCAATTTGTACATGTGGAATTCATAATTTTAGAATTCCTAATGTAGTTGAAGGAATGTGAAGATGCTACAGTATTTAGTAGTTTAAATTTGTTTTAAAGCGCTAATACTAATACCCTAAATTCAGCCCTATTATCAATCTATGTAGCTATTGAATAAAATATCTCTTGTGTGTCTCCAGGGGTTCAAATCCAGTTGTCAGGGAAGACAACAACCATTGGACAGACCATAGGTGCCCTGTCACGTTCCCCTTCCAAGAGCACAAGAATGTCTGTCTCAGATGCAGGCCGTCCGACAGCCACCACCATTGGACCGGTCCCGGTTACAAGTTCAAATACCATCACAAGCTGTTCTGCCCAGCTTGCCTCTTACGCTTCTCCAACCACCAGCTCTCAGCTCCAGGGTATCCCTTCCTTTACCATGATCTCCCAAACATGCTGTTCCACATCCACATCTACTGTGGTCACTTTGCCTGCAGGAAACGTGATCAAGAAGGAACTTGGTATGCCTTCAAGTATACTGTCCAGTAACTCTCCTGCTCAGGTAACTACTACTGTGCAGAGTAGCCCAGCCCAAACCTCCACATCCACTCTTGTCCGTCAGCTTTCAAATATCCAAAGTGGCATTTGTGAGGAAACCATTTCCTTATCTTCCTCTCAACTTGCTCTCAATAAAAACCCCATCTCCTCTGCAACAACTGCCAATACCCCATTCATCACTTCTGCTACTGGAACAATCCAGCAGAGGATAGTCATCAACACCTCTACGCCCCTTGCTGCTGGCACACAGATTCTTCTTAACAATGCACGCTTTGTAGTCCCTCCCCAGGGTTTGGGCCCAGGCAGCCATGTCCTTATCATCTCTAGCACTGCACCACAACAAGTGCCTACTGTCACTCGATCATCAGTACCTCCCCAAGGGGTAAGTCATGTCACTGTAGCCTCTCGAGCACCAGTTTTACCCCAATCCCCAGCCAGGCTGCCTGGTGTACCAGCTGTAAGTTCTCCTTATGTAGCATGCACACCTGCTGTTGGTCCATCATTGCTAGCAACCACTCCAAATGTCACGCCAATTCGACTAACAGGAACTCCTGGCTTGGGCTCAACGTGGTTAACCAATAAAACAAATGTAGTGTCTGCTCTGCCTATACCCATGCCTGCTGAATGTTCATCCACCATTTTGCCTGCATTGTCAGCACCTCTATCACCCATGCCTGTTTTACCCAGCGCATTAGCTGTTGCCCTGCACAACCCTGTCATACCAGTTCCCACACCCCTCTCCTCAGCTGTATCTCCTGTGGTAGCAGGCACACAAGCTTTGCATTCTTCTCTTCCTGCCCAGCAGGTGGTTTCAGTGACAACTCCGGGCCCAGGCATACAGCCTCTGCCGACAGAAGTTGGTATTACAGCACCCTCCACTGCTCTATCACAGGCACTAGTGCATATGGGACTAGGCAACAACACAGTAGTTAAAAAAACAGTGCCTGCTGTAATGCAACCAGTGGTTTCTGGCACAAGGACACAGGTATTGCCAACAGTGGCTGTCCCACCAATTGTAAGTGCAATGTCTAGGATGCAGATGTTGCCCATTGCTACAGTTCCACCAATTGAAAACACTCTCAATACCTTGGAAACTGCACCTGTGGTCACAGGGCCTTCATCCAGCAGCACTGTAATAATCACTCCAGCTCGACCGATCACATCACTGAAGACAAACAACACCATCCACCCACCTGTCATTCTGACCAATCAAGCACTTGGAAAGCCCTCTGTGCAGACCTCATCCTTAGGTATGCATACCAATGTGGCATCCAAGCTACTCATTAGTCCTGATGGCGCTGTTTTGAACCCAGTTCAGTGCCAGGTCAATGCAGTTGAGCTGAATGCCTGCCCCAACCCGCTGGATGCCCTAGTGGTTTCCCCCAACAGTTCCACTGGAGCACTACACACACATGATTCCTCTTTACAGCCTTCACAGGCAGACATAAAGTAAACCAATGAACTGAGACTGTGCCAGTGAGGACTCAGACACAGCCTTTCAGCTGCTTAGTTTTTTTCTCAAATCTATTGCTTGTAGTAATCCTGGGTTTAGTTGAAGAACTGCTTTCCATCTGTAGTTTGACTTGTAACATTTAGGATACAGTAGTAGGTTATACACTCTGGTTAGATCATCTTATAGGCGAACTTTATGCTCAATCAGACATACTGGAAATGTATACTGTGATGGTTTTCTCAAGTGAGAACCGGTGAGGTTGCCCTGAGATGAATGTTATAGACTTACTGACTTTTTGTTTAATTTATGGCCAGTAATGGCACCTGTTAAAACAAAGCAGTAGAACGGGAGGGTAGATAAAATAAATTTCAACTCAAGCTTTTGTAATTCTTTTCAATGCCATTAGATACTGCTTCAAGTCAAGAAGTAACACTTGGGATACTATTCATTGGTACAACTAGCTCTACTTTGTCAGTTTAAACAGTCTGTGTGCAGATTCTGTCATATCGTTCTTTTTTCAACTTTGAAAACTACGTTACTTTTTAGAAATATAAAACTAATAGATGCATTTGTACTACATGTTTGAAGTCACATTTATTTATTTTTACCATATAGATTTTTCAAAAATATTTACTAGGTACATTTTCATTGAACAAATGTGGACGTTACTGCATAGGAATAAACAATGCAACCGTCCCCAACAAGTGTGAGCTGCTTCCTTATACACAGACTCTTGTGAAAGATTTTTTTTTTATTGAAACAACCCACAGTATATACATTGTGTTCGTTAATGTGAATCATTTTACAAAGTGAGGGATAGAATAGTTTTACTTATTGGTTTATTTAGCTACGAAACCTAAGGAACCATATTGACAGTGACATTAGAAGTTTAGAGGTTGTTCTCCAGTGTCTTCCTTTTGTCTTCAGACATCTGTCCATCTACTACAGAAGTGCTTTAGGGGGAATAGGGCGGAGGCAGCGGCCCTAAGGAAATCTTTTCATAGGCTGGAGGAGCATTTGGAACCTGGAGAAAAGAGAAACAAATTCATCCATGTGAAACGGCTTAACATTTTGAGAATTTCCCACACTGATAGGGTCACATACAGTACTGAATACTCAAAATGATGTTGCCTTCTATTATGACTATATTATTCAAATGTACACATTACATTCAGCATCATTTTTGGAAACTTGAGGGACTCTCTGTGGGTTTAAACAATCTTGGTCTTTGTATTGATGGACTCCACAGTGGGTCCAGCAAGATTAAAATACTTTTCTCTCTTAGAACTCTGGTAACTGCTGCAGTAATAAAGGATGGGAATTGTTGAAGGACATTGTGCTTTTGCAACTTCATCTCACATATGAGGGTGCTGATCTGATCCTCCCTTCACATTTCCTGCACACATGGATACACATACCTCCCTTGGGAATGAAACATAATGCCTAGTCTGATTATTGTGTCTCCTAGTCTGGTGACACAATAATCTCCCCTTCAGGCATTCATTGCATCAGCTTCACAGGCTCTACACTGTGTTCAGGGCCCTGAGGCTTTGTACTGAACAAGTACCCTCTGTACTGTACAGAGTTTAAGTCTACCCACTAGTTCTGTTGATTGGTGATATTTAAAAAATGAGAGCTACACTTTAAGTAGGCAAAAGAATGTACTTTCTGTTTTTGACTGTTAATATTTTTCCTGACATGAAAAATACTTGACTTAGGGACAGGGAGATATAATAGAGGGCCAGTAAAGTCAGTCATGGGGTAACTTCTTGTCCCTCACCGGAGGTCGAAAGCTGCCGAAGTCAGTTATAGCCATCTTGTTATCTGCGGAAGGTCCTGCCTCTGAGTACTGGCCTCCTGTGTGACCTGGTGACCCCGATCTAGGGCTCTGCAGGAGTTGTAAAAAAATGAGTTTAGGGTGATATATTGGGGGGAAATAGAGAACAGCAGAGTGAAACGATATACAAAAAGAAAAATATATTTGAAAGAGGTTGTAAATCAGATTAAGACAGCATTTTCACATTGATATACCATATTCTGTCAATGGAAATCACTTTATAGCATGTATGGAGGTTTGCAGAAACATTAAATATGTATTTTTACCAGTTAGAATGACAGATCAATTGTTTTAAATTAAGCGTCAAGGCTATGCCTCATTAAAGGAGTATGATGGTCTCACCCTGATTATTTTGTAGCCACTCCTCTTCTTGAAGTACCAGCATCCCAGGATGAGGAGAGCTGCCAGGATGACCACCAGCAGAACTATACCCACTGCCCTGTGGTTCACAACACAATTCACAGAGAGAGATTTTTAGTTTATCTTATATTATTTTGGCATAACAGTTTTATGGTATACCACAATATAGCTACAATAGATTCATATAAGGAAGATAAGAATATAAAAAGCTATGGTAGAACCAAGCCATTGATCCCTAATTTTCAAAATAAAATAGATACACATACTCCTCAGCTCTGACGTATCCTCGTCTGCTGCTGGCAAAATAAATGTTGAATTCTCCACGAGGCATCCCGTTTGTACAATTACGCGGCATCAAGCTGAAAGTGAACAGAAAATTCACTGTTAAACTGAACAAGTACATTGTAGTAACACAGTGAGCAGTTTTATAAGACCATATGTCTTTCAGCGCATCAAATCATATTCCCCTAACATCAAGTAAATAAGGTTAAAGAATGGCCTCAATAATAATTAGAGTATCATATCAGGTGTCAAACCAATCTGTTGTATTGAACATTAAATATGACATTCACACACCAGGATGCATGTACATAGTCCAGGCACACACCACCATGAAGCTGTGCACTGTTTAATTGATTTGTTGCCCTTTAGAATATAACTCTTTTTATTTTTGTAATAATAACAGAATAGTTTCTGTGTTTCACTTGATTACTTGACATACTATAATATGACTTTTTTCGACATACTATACAAAGACCTTTTTTCGACATACTATACAAAGACCTTTTTCGACATACTATACTGAGTTTTTTTTTATCATTTTTTGACATAGGCCTTCTATATTATGACTTTTTATCACTTTTTTCGACATACTATACTAAGACTTTATTTTTATTTTTTTACATACTATACTATACATTTGAACATTCAGATAAAGTTCAATTTGTTCTGTTTACTGAAATAAAATGGACTACTTCATGGATTACTGCCCTCACAGAGGCATACGCGTGTCCTGTTGCATTTTCATCCACTCTCTCTCTCCTAGTGTTAACTGATGCGCTCTAGCCCAGTGCCAATAGGCACTAAAGACTAGTCTTATAACTGGCTGACCAATGCTTGACAAATATGAGAATGGGCCTCCATATAGCCTACACATTTGTTAGTGAATAACGAAAATGTGTATTATATTTAGAAAAAGTTTAATTTTCAACTAAACTTAGGTTGCATAAAATGTGTTACATCCGGGCAGTGTAAATTAAATTGAGTACGAATCAACAGGTTGTAAGGTAAGATAGACTTAATTGATCCCACACTGGGGAAATTAAAGAAAAAGTAATTGGACAGCATCACCTGTTGTAGCAGTAGATGTAAAGTATGAATTGATGCCATGCCAGTCAGTCTACTGCATCATCGAATCTATTTGTCCTGTCTGATCAAGTAATAACAATTTGGACTTCAGCTGACAGTAATATTCATTAAAGTTAACTCTGCACAATACAAAATATTCTACAGCCTATAATAGGGTTACATCTGCTAGAAAAAAAACAACACACCATCATCTTACCAAATTGGATAATTAGATGGCAGAGAGCAGTTCCTCTGGTTGGGATTCCTTCTCAGACAGACGTGGTCCTTGAAGCTCTGTGTTACACTCCTCAAATATCTTCCCTCAGTATGCCGGAGAGCAGAGAGGGGCAGAAACCCCTCATGACCGTCACGGGTTAGAGGCTCATGGCTTAACCCATTGAAGCAGAGTAATTGCCGTGAAACCCCGCAGCCCTGAACGCAACATTATTATCAACTCGTGAAACTACAGGCGTCAGCTGCTTGTTTTTCATTTGTGTGTGTGGTATTGTTATTCACAAATATCCTCATCCAAGAGCTACAGTAAAATTATAGGCCCAGTAAATAATAGAAATAAGGGGGGTGAGGTAAAGAATCCTGAACGCCAAATTCAGTAGCTTGATGTTGATGTTGATATGAAAATGAAGATTGTATCACAAAATATAGACAAATACCATAAAATACTATTTGGTAATATGGGCATACTGCACACTTAAAAAAATGTAAGCTATTCTCTTATGAAAGACATAAGAGAAAGAAAGATATCAAAGTGATAGGCTATCATCTTTTGTCTGCAAACAAGAACAAAAAACAAAATACTTTCCAAACATGAGTGAAACACAACACTAAGCAATAGATCATGTTGTCCTTCTAAAATAATTGTACTCTCAGTGGGAAATACTAGACTACTGCTGAAACATGTTATCTTCATAATATTTCACTTGGAGACAAATTATTAATTCACCTTCAAAAGATAAATATTAAAGAAATGAGTGGTTATTGCCTAGACCGTCTGCCAAGCCCTCAGTCTACTGGCATTTTATAACTGAGACAACTTGTAATAGTGTGTGATATAAAACCAGATCATGATTCAAAAAAATGAAAATTTCTGTCACCACACTCTCGTAAACAATGCTGTTGCTCAAGGCAGTTGCTGTTGCATATCCATATATCGAGCAGTTTGGTGGCATTTAAATCTCCAAAAAGTAAGGTCAACCTTTTAGGAGAGATGGAGGCTCAGAATGGTCTCCTTTCTACTCATTCAATCTTTGAAGTGTCAAGTTGATATGGAGTAAAAAGTGCTTAACTGTGATTGGTGCAAAAATAATGAAGTCTGCCACTCCATTTCAAAAGAGGAAAGGATATCCAGATGACTTTTATTTCCTCAGTAAACTGTATTGCTGTAGCATAGAACATCCTGAAGGCATCTTTTTGTTTGTTTCAGATAGGATTCACAGTCTCATACTTCCTTTGCTCCTGGATAATAAAGTCATCCTTTGACTCATGTTGCACAGTCTGAAAAAGGGTAAGCTGAACAAGGAGGCATCCAGTCTGGAAGATAGGCAAACTTTGCTTTAGTCTGCAAAACTATTTTAATGTTTCTCCACAAGAGGGAGACCAACGCCTGTTTATGAAATTGAGTCAGTATTGATTTGTCTCAAACTGTAGGCCTACTTCAGTGCCTTACCCAGTAGGTCTTCATGTTGAGCTTGTTAATCTTTTAGATACTTCGAATAAGTGAATATTTTCAATTGGCCTTCGTGTTTCTACACCTCTACATTCCTGAATAGTTTGGAGCATGTGAAAAGAAAACATAAGAGGAGGAGACAGCTTTGAGTAATGCTGGGTATGTTTTTTTATGTGAAGCAGTCAGCTGTTTGGCCGATTGTTCTGTGTTGATTGTGATGACAGTCTACATACGTCACCTTTCAGCTGACCAAAGATTCTCTAAACCGCCTCTGACAAGACCAATTTAAAAAGTGGCGAGAACAAATTAAGTTTGTGTAGGTCTATGTGGGGTTTTGTAAACACCACAGTCATTATTATGCTAAACATGAAGAAGACTATTTTATCATTACAAGATTTCATTATTTTCATGTAAAAAAAAAAGAAGAAAAAAAAGATGTACCACCGAAGTAACATTCAATGATCCCAAGAGGTTGCAGAGGCTTACCAATGGTCATAAACGTTAACGCTAATAGGCCTGGCTCCTCACCGGTTTAGCGAGTTATTCCCTTTCCCGGTTGTTCCGGTCGGCATTTTGAAAGGGAGAGAGAGATAGGGGGGTGGGGGGGGGGAGAGAAATAGACAGACAATGTGGATCCCTCTTTTACTCTGTTCCTCGATTGTTTTCACTCTAGAAAATTAACCGGTAACGTTACCCGCAAACATAACCTCCACAGTCTGATAACATTGTCGCCTGATAAGGCAGGTTGCTCTCCTCCCTAACGTTACCCAGTGAATGTTCACCGTGAGAAAGAAGAAACCCCCCTCAGTCCTCCCGACTCACAGGAGCTGTTTGAACAGTGGGACGGAGAGGGAGCTCGATACTCTTCTCCAGCTCCAGCTGCCATCCTACTCCTGCTCCTCCCCCTCCTGCTCCTCCTCCACCAGAACCACTTCTCTTTCTCATCACATCACATCCAGAGCAGAGGTAAATAAGCCAGATTCAACAATAACAACCTCTAATCGGACAAGTCGTTTACCTTCCTGAGTGTTTCCGGTTTGTCAGACACATAGGGCAGCCGTTGGGAACCGTAAACGGGATCAGAATCATTCTGATTTGTGATGGGGTCTTTGCTTTGTACCCCAGCTGCCTCCTTGGCGTTGGGTCGGGGTTACGCTTCCTAAGGCAAGTCCGAGGTCCGAGGTTTGTGAGCTAGAGATACGTCGACGAAGGCCATAGTAAGTGTGAGGTGAAAATCTAAATCCATACACGACCTGTACGATAAAAAAGAGCGATACTAGCTAGTATGCTAACTGGTTTTGATGCACTCCCGGTGATGCTAGCTTAGGCAAGTTACAGCGCCTTGCCAGTTAGCATACGTTAGCTAACTAACGTTACACCTCCAGTTGTTGCTAGCCGGCTAACCCCGAGTTGATTTTAGTCACTTTAACATACGTTGCTATGCTGCTAGTCTTCTTAGCAAATGTAACATTATACAACGCCAAGCTAGTAATACATGAGTAATAATACAGTCACATCTGGTGTTAAGATAAGCTAACGTAATTTCGCTGTTATGTGTTTGGACATCCCCGGAAACCTTAACTGACACTATAACAAAAGAAATAATTTGAGATCTAACTACAAGGTTTCTGACTTGCCTTTTGCTAGTAACGTTAGGTATCAGCTACGACAATGAATATAAACCTCTCAAATACGTGTGGCGATGCGTAACGTTAGAGATGCACAGAGAGAGAGACAGAATCGTTATAACTTTTTTTTTAATCATTATTAATGTTATCAGATAGCAAGCTAGGTTTGTCACCACTCGAGTCAACTTGCAATGCACGACATACTGCATTAGTAAGAGAGCTAATATCGTTGATTGTATGTTTCTGCAGCAATTACATGCTCTTGAGCAGGTTGAAATATCCCAGCCAAAAAAATGCATACCCTGAGCTGGAGCTCTGTGTCTATAGAGGTGTAAAGAGGAAAAGGAACCAGGCAACAAGATGGTTTGGGCATCAGAAGCTGCTACAAATCAATAACTTGTAAAGACATGCCCAGGCTTGCTATAAGGCCGATATAAATTGTCTAGTCAGAGGTGCAGTTATGTTGGCAGTGTAATAATGCATACTCATGAGCTGACACATGTTTAAATCCTCATCCCAGAAAAAGCACACTGTAGTTATATGGGAAAATCTTTGGCTATTTCTTAATACTCATAATCCTAATGAACAGTGCTGCATGTAATGGCAGCCATACCTTGTTGACAGTGTACATTCTGTAAAAGTGTATGTTACCACTTTTTTGTCTTTGCAGTATTTTGGAGATGTGAGGAATATAAAGAGATTGATGATATTGAGCAGCCTGTGCATTGACACGACCTCTTGACCTCATCTTCAGCATGAATGGTGATATGCCTCATGTTCCCATCACTACTCTTGCTGGAATTGCTAGCCTGACAGACTGTAAGTGCAACATCATCTCTCTCTAACGCTTGTCATACAGCCTAAACACTAACACTCAAACCAAGATGTGGCAAGGTTAAAGAATACCTCACTGCCAAAATGTTATACTATGTGTAGTGTTTTAGTGCGTCTAGTATAAATATACAATAAGCTAAATACTCGTAATTGTGATGCTTCTCACTACTGGGGATTTCAGCGCAGACAGAAGTGAAGTGACTTATGTTCCTGAAGATGGGAAGTGGTAGGCTCATATACCCCAAACCAGTTTTGATGAAAGAAAAAATGAATATCTGTTAAAACAATGAAACATTATACATTTCACAAAGATATGATTTATTGCAGAACTATTGTATCTCATTGCATTAGATTGTAAAAATGTAACTTGGTAACTTGATGAACGTAGAGGTCAGTGGGCCTTTCTTCACTCTTATGTTACAATATTTTTAAGGCCTTTTGATAAAAAAAAGATAGACAGAATGTTTATTATATTATAAAAGCTTTTTTTTATTTATTTTTTTAAATCATGTATACGTTTGGCATGTATTCTGAGGCCTTCAAAATGTTTATTCTAATTAGAAATGTTGTAATGTTTACCCAAAAATGTACACGTAAAATATAACAAGCTGAAGTTAACACATCCAAAGTGTACATTGTCTAAAAAAATAAATAATCAGATTGTAGCATTGACATTTGGTATTACTTTCAAATAGAGTGGGCCAGTTGGATGTTTTCAAATTTTAAATCCTTTCATGCAGAAATATTTTTACATACAAATCTTTTTCCACAAGTGTTTTTTTAAATATGTTTTCCCTATCCTGCTTCCTTTCTTTTTTTCGTCCATCCATCATCCTTTTAGTATTGAACCAGCTGCCATTGCCTTCTCCTCTCCCTGCCACCACTGCTAAGAGTCTGCTCTACAATGGAAGGATCTCCGAAGAGGTCAGCAGCCTGTTGGTGTGTCGGGACGAGAATCTGGTAACTCAGCTGGCACATAGCCTTAACCAGGTCTCTACTGAACACATGTAAGTAACACTCACCGATATTTCACATCTTTCGAGAATTGAAATTTAATAGAGGGAAGCTTGCCAGTAGTTTATACTACTACTACTACTACTACTACTACTGTACATTAGGTTTGTAAACGTGTGCTAACTCTAAAATTAGTTTTTAATTGGGGAAGAAATCATTGTTAAGTCAACTTTTGTTGTTGTCAATATAGTACTAAATGTAAAATAGTAAATGCTTTACAAAGCGTTGTTTCACTGTTTACTTTAACAGTGAATTCAGGCATTGATGTTTTAATTTCTATGATCACATTACTGCCACTGCTTTACCAGATAGTTCAGCTCATGTTCTGGGTTCTCAGAATCATGAAGGGCTAGTCTAAACTGCACTGAAGATGGTAATTGAGACTGGTAGGAATCAGAATGCATTAGTCAAAACTGGATTTAGGTCCAGTGGGCAGTGTTTGGCTGCAATATGACTGTGGACTATACTTTTCTTTGCTTTCCAGAGAGTTGAAGGACAACTTGGGAAATGATGAACCTGAGGGTGACATGCCAATGCTTCTACAAACGTTGCTGTCCAGGAACCCCAAAATCTTCAGGGACAAAAGTATGCCAACCCAGTACAAGGTTTGGGGTGGTAAGGAGGAGGCAATGAGCTGCGGTTGACTCTTCCGTTGAGCCAAATGCATGCTCTTTCCCTGGCTGTACTCTTGGTTTTCACTGTAACTAGTTATTCACCTAAACATTTCCTGGATCAGATGCGCTACTGGTGCCTAGTTTTACTACAATGGTGGTTCCCTAACTGGGGGCAGAGCCATTGTAGCAGGAAAAACGTAGAGTGAAACTTAAGTTGAATAAACCTTTTTCACAGCAGACCTTTCAACCTGTAAACACATGTGTAACTAATACCATCACAGCATTATTATTTTTGTATTGCATTGCAGTAATGACTGGAACCTGGCCATCATTGCTGTTATTAGTTCCACCTGTATTTTTTCTGCTGTCACAATTCACAAAGTGAATTTTTTGGCTTCTAAAGAGTTGACTGTTCACAATGCAGTTTGTGGATTATCCAGCGTAACTTGGACATTGTTTGTGGAAAGACACATTGCTCTTGGTTAAAAAAAAAAAAGGGGTTTTGGGCATTGTATGCCTTTATTAGACAGCACCAGTAGAGAGATAACAGGGGAGAGAGATGGAACAAAGGTCCCCAGCCCGACTCAAACCGGGGACGCTGTGGTTCATAGTCGGCATCTTAAGCTTAACGTTACTCCTAAACCCCGGGGGCGCCTCAATGTTGAATTTTTTAAATGTCATTTCCCAAACACCAAAATAGAATTCCATTCACCTCCATCTTATTGGGGAGGAGGAAGAAACCAACCCTTAAAATATGTGTCTTCACTGAACACACAGAGATCAAATCTTCTATTGTTCTCCAATGGAAAGTCTCCATGGGTTGGAATAAAGCTTATTGTACAGTTCTACATATTATGGTAAAAACAGCTTGTTGTGACTTTACCAACAGAAAACATATTTAAAAATATATTTTCACATGAAACTCATACACAGCTCTTAAAGTCTTAGCTGTGTTTGTTTTGCTATCATAAGTGATATCGCTAATTGCCATGAACAGTTGCATATTTGTCTTTTAACCTTTGTTCAGAAAAGCCTTCTAGTTTTATGAGCAGCTGCACTAGACTGCAATTACAGGCAATTATAAGTACATAGTTTGCATACACTTTCATACTAAATCGTTATTTGTGCAAAAGAGAAAAAAAAGAAAGAACCGCAGTGTGTATTGTAGAGCTAGAGGTGCTGGCAACTGCAAGAAGATTAGAAACACCAGACAAAATAAATAATTAACCACAAGCCTTTTTAGTGACCGCACACTCAACCCATTAAAATATATGATCAAAGATTATTTAATCAAGGATTATTTATGCAACAATCATACATGAGCCTGTTTAAGCACTGAGCAAAACGTGTTGCTCTTAATAATTTTTGTGGCATTTTAGCCAGCAGTAGAAACTTCTGATTCGGGGAAATGCTGCGCCAAAGATGTGCTCGATGTGTACTTGTCACCAGACAGGATCCACATAAACCTGCACCTTCTCCTGAAGCTATAACCTCCTCCTTCATCACCCTGAACTCCAAATCATTTTTGTGGTAATACCTTTTATTTTCAGAATAAAAAGTATACAATATACCACCACTACCATTACAGTGTATATATCACTGAAAGTATTACTTATCAGATATGTAACCCTATGTCACTAAGTTTCCATTCCTGAGATACATAGCCGAGTTTTGTTGCTGCGGAATTGTGTATGTTCAGCTCCTTGTTTGTATGACCTAAATGATAGATTTTTTTTATTCTTTTATCTTAGGTGTAATGCAACAGCCAATGATGCAACAGTACAAGGTGTCTCAGAATCAGGTTCATGGGAGTCCAGGATCAAACTATCAGCAAACCACTGTCCCCCAAAGCCCCCCTGGGTAAGGCAGTGCCAGCATACAGTCAGATGATGAGGACTCAGAAGTATCTGTATTTTTACTAAGACTACTTCTTACTCCTTCACAGATGCTTTACATCCCCACAGTCTGGATCAGGTGCTCGGTTTGTACAGAACAGCCCTATACCCAGTCCCTATACTCCTCAGAGTCCTGCAGACTACATGCAGTACAATCCACCTAGTTATTCTCAACACCAACAGACACAGCAAGGTAAGTACAAAGTCAGGTCAAAAAAAATGTGTCATTAGCTGCCTGTCACACCTCTGCGATGAACAGCAAATAGCAAAGGTTTGATTTTAATGAATATCATAGAAGAGTTGTTGAATCTTCCTTTTCTGTGCATTTGTACTTTTTAAAAGAAGCCAAGCTGGACAATATTCAGCAGGGAAACTACCTTGTAATGATTGATGATCAGAAAGCCGTTCACAAGAGACAGATACCTTATAGTACATATTCAAAGTGTGGCTCTGAGGTGGGGATCACACATTGTTCCCTAACATGGGGGATACGCCTTATCCTTAAGTTCCTCCCACTAGTCTTTGGAAGAAAACAATTATTCTTTTTAAGATTATATCTTTGGCATGTTTACCTTTATTTGACAGAGGACAGTGTAGAAATGTGGGAGAGAGAGGTCCCTCAAAGGTCCCAAGGCCAAGATCGAAGTTGGGACGTTGTCGTTATGTGGCATGTGCTCTAACCATTGGCTACCAAGGCGCTCCACAATTACTTTTTTCTTTTAAATGAGTGTTTCAGAACTAGCAGGCCACAAGCCAAATGCTTAACTAATCCTTTAACATCACTAAGTTTTATACACGCTTATGTGGAGTCAGTTGATAAGCTGACCCTTTCTTACTGTAAGATGGTAAAACTACAGCTGTCTCTAAAGGTGAAAAAGAAGGCATCTTTCTCTCAGGGAGACGGGAGGCATTGCACATCACAAATTATTTAACTGGATATTTTATTTCGCTCTCTGTTTTAGTTAGAAACATCCATGACAACAAGGTCTCTGGTCAGCTATCAAGTACTTCATCTAATCACAATGCGAGACTAGGCTCAGATGAAGACTACATCAACATGGCTCACAGACTGGGAAGTGAGGTAATGCAGAGAATCAAGATATCTTGAACTGGATCTTGAACTGGCAGATGCAGACTGTTTAAAGGGATGATAAATGTTTTGTGTTCCAACAGGAGAATAACCCCTCCATGAGGGTTTCCACTTTTCCAGTAAAATCACCACAGTCTGTGTGTTCCCCTGCTGGGAGTGAAGAGACTGCAAAAAGTATGCTGCCTTAGCAACAAGTCAATTCTTCATTTTGTGGATCAACAATAATGCATCACTGTACAACTCATTCTTTGCAAAGATGTATAGTGTGTGCTGATTTTTCCTTGAATTTATTTGTGTTTCAGCAGGGTCCAGGCCTCCCCTTATCATGCAGTCCCCTTCCCTTGATGTGCCGCCAGGTGCAGCACCTGACCGGCTACTCACCTCTGCCGACCGCAAAAAGAGGCAGAAAGAAAGGAGTAAAGAAGAAACTGAGCAGTTGGACACAAATGCCTCGTATGACATTGTCAGTTCTCCATCAAAAGAGTCCGCCAGGCTGACTTTAAAACTGTCCCGAGTGAAGTTTTCAGACATGGATCAATCTGCAGAACTTCCTCTTAGGCCACGTGTCGACTCAGACCATGAAACTGATTTGATGAATAATAGTAATCAATTGTCAAGGACTGTCCAGGACTTATCACACGCAATTGGTGCTGTGGAGCAGGCAAACTGTCAGCAGGTTCCTGTTCGGCCAAATACTAAGGAGTCTGGAGTCATCAGTGGGGTTGTGTTTGATGATGCTGAGATAGACACACTTGCAGAGATTGAAAGAATAGAGCGTGAGTCAGCCAGTGAGAGAGAACGGTGGTCTAAAGAAGTCCAGGATAAAGGTATGGTGTGTCCGCCTTTGCCCTGTGCCTTCTTGCATTTTAGTCATGGCTAGATTTATTTGTGTTCGTAGTAGATCTAAGCTACATTTTTCTTTATTGCAGATAAGCCACTGAAGAAACGGAAGCAAGACTCGTATCCTCAGGAATCCGGAGCTGAGTCAAGTGACGGGCCTACTGTACAAGGGGGCAACACTGACAGCAAGTTGACACCCAGGAAGACGAATGCCACAAGTAACGGTGCCAGTCGGCCTGCTTTGATGGTCAGTATTGATCTGCAGCAAGCTGGCAGAATTATAGGACAGCCTGTAGTGGTCCTGGAAGCACAGAAGTTGTGTGAGGACCACCTACGGCAACTAAAGTCAAAAACTGATGGAAAGGTAGATAAAGTTGTTGAAAACAGACCTGCGATCATCAATCAGCATGCTGACAGCCCCAGGAAGTCTGGCTCAGATGGGCAACCAGAAACCCCCAAACAGAAGCAGGAGAGTCGACGTGAATCCAAACACAGACATGACAGCAAAACTGTCAGTGGCAAGGGACACTCAGTTGACAGACGACCAGACGCACCTCGTCAGAAACATGACAAGCATTCAGACTTGAGCCACAAAGAGGAAAAGAACCACAACAGTCACCGATTGAATGTCAGCCAGTCTGAGACTCCAAAAACCATGAGCAAGGCGGAGCGTAACTCCAAACATGGAGAAGACAAAGTCAGGGATAGAGATAGGGCTAAGGACAAAGATAGAGAAAGGGTTAAGGACAGAGATAAAGAAAAAGATAGGGATAAGGACAGAGATAAAGAAAAAGATAGAGATAGGGATAAGGACAGAGATAAAGAAAAAGATAGAGATAGGGATAAGGACAGAGATAAAGAAAAAGATAGAGATAGGGATAAGGACAGAGATAAAGAAAAAGATAGAGATAGGGATAAGGACAGAGACAAAGAAAAAGATAGAGATAGGGATAAGGACAGAGATAAAGAAAAAGATAGAGATAGGGATAAGGACAGAGATAAAGAAAAAGATAGAAATAGGGACAAGGACAGAAATAGAGATAAAGATAGGGATAAGGACAGAGAAAGGGATAAGGATAAAGATAGGGATAAGGAAAGGGAAAGGAAGCACAAGATGTTTAGGGAAAACTGCAACAGACACTCTCCTGACCGGCATACTAAACCTGACAGCCCTAGAGTGAAGCAAGACGGAAGCAGAAAATCCACTGACCTCAATGGTCGACAGAGGACAGACAGTTCCAGCCTTCAAAACTCCCAAAATAAGAAAGAGAGGAAAAGTGGGGATGGCAGTATCAGCTGCCCAGCTGGAAACAAACCGCAGTCTTTGGAGACAAATCTTAGTGAGTTCCCCTCGTACCTGCTGGGTGGCAAGTCAGGAAGTCTGAAGAACTTTGTGATTCCTAAATTGAAACGAGATAAAAAAGATAAAGATCCCCAACTTCCAGGCCAATTGATAGAGGGCTGGAGCATTCCCCTGGTCAGGCTGGAGAGAGTGTCATTGGTAGATAACTTAAACAAAGGAGCTAAACCTGTTGTTGTGCTCAACAAACTCAGTATTGATGAGGTAAAAAGGATCATTAAGGAAAGCAGGAATGCACCCCGCTCCAGATCCAAGAACTTCTTTGACAAATCAGGGAGAGGTATGATTTACTTTGTTTATTAAATATGTACGCAAAACTGTAGGGGATGGATATGTGCAATGTGACTGTGCCCAGCTTTCGGATTGTTGATTTACTTTAAACCACTGTTTCCGGAATCATTAATTAGCAGTCATTAATCCCCAAAAATAGCTGTGTATTAATGAGTTACTGATTGTATTTCTTTTGAAGTATAGATTATTCTGTGCTGAAAACTAACTTACCTCTTGTGCTTACAGAGATGGTTTTTTGTGAGAAGACACACAAACGAAAGCACAGCATGATCAGTAAGAAATCCAAATACACTGAGGTGGATGAAGATGATGAGAACGATGATGATGGCTCTGACAATGAGTGTCAGTATTAAACCCTTTAAAAAAAAATATATATATTTGTGAAACACATCAGACTAATAGAAAATCTGTCAAAAGCACTGTGCTGTCGCCACTTTTGACCGAATATTGTTTTACCATGCAGCAATCCTGAAGATTAAACAATATGTACCTCGAAATACTTTATATTATAGTTATTACATTTGATTTATTTATTACAGCAATACGTGGTGCTAAAAGCTTAAAGAACTTGATATTTTCTGAATTATAATTTCTCTGTTATTGTTACAGCTGCAAAGAAAAGGTACAAGAAACATCACGACAAGGCATGGAAGCCGGAAGAGAGGAGGGGTTCTGGTGATCAACGGGGGTCCGGTAGCCGTCACCGTGAACCAAGTGATTCGGATGAAAGCTGTCCCCCACCAAGCCTGAGTGATGGTACGTCTTTTTTGCATAGGCTTGCCAGTGGGCATAGGCAAAAGAAAATGTATAAATAAATGTTGTAGACAACCTAGAGAGTGTTTTTATTTGTCTCTAAACTATTTTATCTCCATAATAAACTTAAGACAATAAACACCAAAATGATCATTGTATCAGAGAATGCAAATTTTGATTCCTGTTTCTGACGGCTGTCATTCAAATTATTGCCACTTGAAACCAGTGATCAGCCAGACCTATTCCCTGGATAGTTGGATTACTACACCCAAGTCTTTCCCTATTAAATATTCACTGCTTTAGGGTGAGTTGCTGCTGTGAAGGATTTGACTAATGTTTTTGTTCAGCTGCCAGAAAATCGAAGAAAAAGGAGAAACAGAAAAACAGGAAAGCGTATGATTCCAAGCTGACAACCGAGGGTATTGTGTTACCACTTTGAGTTATTTTAAAAACATGAATGCATTTTAAAACTAAATATTTGTATGAATCAATTTGTTTGCATTTGTTAAACAGAAAAGATGGATTCCTCCACATTTAAGAGATTTACGGCCAGCATGGACAGCATTATTGAGAGCCTTGAGGACGTGGACCTCACTGCCACAGGTAAACATCAAGTGCCGCACAGTTTCCAAAGTTCATGACATTTGCTGATTAACAATGTGTGTTTAAAAATGTTTACTACCGGTATATATTTTTTGTGCCCTCAAACAGATGAGGATGAGATACCTGAAGAGCTCTTACTTGGAAAACACCAGTTGAGCGAGCTAGGCAGTGATTCTGCTAAGATCAAAGCTATGGGCATCTTTCACAAGGTTTGTGCACTGTCACATGGTTACACTCAGGTTGATATTTAGCTGTTGTAAAGACTTTCAATTCACAGCTGCATCGTTGGGAAATTAATAAATCCTTTGTTATACCCATAGTTTCCGTCTAATAAACTGGTGAAAATGTTGAATATCCTGGAGAAGAACATTCAGGACAGCGTCAAACTTTCCACACTAATGAATCACGTAAGTTGCCAGTTGGATATTGTTTTAGCAGCGGAAGTGATGTTATTTTTCTTACCTGATTTTCGGTTCGTGCTTTCCAGCAAGTTTTGTCCTTTGTTTTTTTTGTTACTAATTGTGTTTGAAATATGTAGGATAATGATTCCATGGATGAGGAGCGGTTGTGGCGTGACCTTATCATGGAGCGGGTGGCTAAGTCTGCTGATGCCTGTCTGACTGCACTCAACATCATGACATCTCCACGCATGCCCAAGGCTGTTTATATAGAAGATGTGATTGAGAGGGTGTTGCAGTACACCAAGTTCCATCTACAAAACTCTTTGTACCCTCACTATGACCCGGTCTACAGAGTGGGTCAGCACAGTTTTCTTCTGTTCTTCTAAGTTGTTCTACAAAATATTTTGTGTGCAAAGTTTGCAAATTAGCAAGCTGATTAGGCCGATCCATGTTGATTATCTTTGCACCTATTTAAAACATAGCTCTAAATGGGGGAACACCTTTGTTAAAAATTGCCGTTGGTAATTTGCTGCTGATGTTTAAAGTGGTTTACTTATCTTTTATTCAACTCTTATTTTCCCTTTATCTTCCTCACCTAAGGTGGCATGCATACTTCAAAGTCCAAGAGAGCAAAGACTTCCACCCACAAACAGAAGGTGGTAGTCATGCTCTACAACAAAGTGTGTGATATTGTCAGCAACATCTCAGAGCTCCTGGAGATCCAGCTGCTAACTGACACCACTATTCTCCAGGTGAGACTCTTCATCTGGTCTGACGTCCTTCAAATTCATGACCCCATTTAACCTTTGACTCTTGAGCTCTAACATACCTGACTGCTTTTGTGCCTGACTTTTAGGTGTCCACCCTGGGTATTACACCTTTTTTCGTGGAGAATGTCAGTGAACTGCAGTTATGTGCGATCACACTAGTGACAGCAGTAAGTCTGCCATGGCATGCAATTTTCAGATTATTTTAGCAGTGAATTTTGCTATTGCTTCAGATATATATATTTTTTTTTCCAATAACATGCTCCTGTACAACATCTTGTTATGTTTAGATTAAGGTCTTTAAATTGTACTCTTCCGCAGGTGTTCTCTCGTTACGAGAAGCACAGGCAGCTCATTCTTGAAGAGATCTTCACCTCCCTGGCTAGACTGCCCACTAGTAAACGCAGCTTAAGGAACTTCAGGTAACTACATCTTAAGTTAAAATTTGCTCAATAAAATTGCATGAATTAAGAAATTGATCATTGAAGTCCTCTTCTCAGTAAACCTAACGATACTTATGTCTCATAATCCCCCAGGCTAAACAGCACTGATTCGGATGGAGAGCCGTTGTATATCCAGATGGTCACAGCACTTGTTCTTCAGCTCATCCAGTGTGTGGTTCAACTTCCCTCAGAGAGGGATGCAGAGGATGAACATAATAAGAAGGTTACTACCAAGGATTGAACTGATATAAACCATATTTATCTAATAAGGTGTTTTGATTCAGAGATTGTTTTACATATTGGGTACTTTTTACTTTTCTAGGTGGATAAAGATGTCTTTATCACAAACACTTATGAAACTGCCATGAGGACAGCTCAGAACTTCCTGTCAGTGTTTCTCAAAAAGTAAGTCATTGATCTGAAGACTATTAAAGGGGGACATTAAGACTGAGTGTCCTTACACTTTCTTCTGTTGTTCAAACACATATTATAATACAATTATTGTGATGTATGATTGTATTCTGTACGTTTCAGGTGTGGCAGTAAGCAGGGAGAGGAGGACTACAGGCCCCTGTTTGAGAAGTTTGTTCATGACCTGCTGTCTACAGTCAACAGGCCTGAGTGGCCTGCAGCGGAACTGCTGCTCAGTTTACTGGGCCGGCTGTTGGTGAGTAGCATCCCTCACTCCAAAGTGTCATCACCCATCATCTGTCCAGCAGAAACAGCTGCTGATGTTTGTTTTCGTTGTGACACTTCCCTCTCCCCTTCTTGTGCTCCAGGTGCACCAGTTCAGTAACAAGCAAACAGAAATGGCGCTCAGGGTGGCATCGCTGGACTACCTCGGCACTGTCGCTTCTCGCCTGCGTAAAGACGCTGTCACTAGCAAAATGGACCAAAAGGCTATTGACCGCATCCTCAAAGAGGTAGACTAGATAATTACTGACATATTTTAACAGATGCAAATTAACAGATAGTGTTGAACTGCTTTTGAGATGCTCCTGGCTTATTGATCTTACAGACTGAAGGTAGTGATGAGATCCAGCAACTCCAGAAGGCCTTGCTGGACTTCCTAAATGAGAACATTGAGACAGATCCATCTCTAGTAGTGAGTGTTTAATTTTCGTATAGCTGTGTATTTACATAAATCATTATGGTCACATTGATGATTCCCTAAGGACTGGATGCTCAGTGTATACATTCAGTAATATGCACCCCTTGTACTCCTGTTACTTGAAACTGTCAAATAGCTTGACACAGCTGTATTCCATGGTTCCTTGGTGTCAAATTGGTATTCAACTCTATAGTGTGCCTTAAATGTTCACCGTTTTTCATTACATATGTATGCATTTGTTTCATATAGTTTTCCAGGAAGTTTTATATTGCCCAGTGGTTCAGGGACACTATAAGTGAGGCAGAGAAAGCGATGAAGTCTCAAAATGACGATGAGGACTTGAAAGGTCGACATCATTCCATGGACATTGACTCAACTGAGGAGATTATGCAGAGGGCTGAGACACGAAAGAAATTCCTCCGCAAGGTCATGAAGACGTCCCCGTCACATTTCAGTTCTTTGGGGTAAATACTACTTCACTCTGGATCACTGCACCAATTAGTTACACTGTTTGACTTTTTCACCAATCCTGGTATTAAACGGTCCTCTGGACTTTTCTTTCAGGATAAACTCTAACACAGTGGACTATGAGGACTCATGTCTGATTGTCAGATATCTGGCCTCCATGAGGCCGTTTGCACAGAGCTTTGATATTTATTTATCACAGGTAAGAGGATTAATTCAAATGACCGTCAGTGAGAGATTGTATTGTGCTGGCTGTCACAAACTTTTTTTCTCTTACTGTTTCTCTTGTATAGATTCTGAGAGTGCTGGGTGAGAGCGCCATCGCAGTCAGAACTAAAGCCATGAAGTGTCTGTCTGAGGTAGTAGCTGTGGATCCAAGTATTCTGGCACGGGTAAGTCATCCTGTATTGGCTGCTACACATCGCTCAGACCACTGGATTGATGGCAGTAGCACTTAATGTTTTTTTTGTTTATTTTCTTTAACCGATAAAAACATAATTTCTTTGTAAAACAAATGATGTTTTTATCTGTCCTAACAGGACATTCTGTTATAGCGTGTAGAGCGTTAGGGTGATGTTGTGGCATTACCAGGCAATTATGCCAGTTTACCACAGTCACACTTGCAGCCATAAGATTTAGTAATGTTTATCTGTGCTTGACTAATCTCCCTTATTTGCTTTGCAGTTGGATATGCAGCGCGGAGTTCACTGTCGCCTCATGGACAACTCCACCAGTGTGCGAGAGGCAGCCGTGGAGCTACTTGGCCGTTTCGTGCTAAGTCGACCAGAGCTCATTGAGCAGTACTATGACATGCTCATTGAAAGGATATTGGTAAAAAAAAAAGAAAGCTTCCCTCTTCACCTTTATTTAAAACCTTACTATGAGCTTCTGTACCATACAGAAATGTAACAATTTTTTACCAGGTGGTAAAGTTTAAATTGATTTGGCCACATCACGTGCCCTTTTAGGGGTTTGTGGAAAGGAATAGGCAACATGTATCATAAGACAGACTCAAGTGGAAGTTGACTTTAGCAAACTGACAAAAAAGTTGATTTAAAGTGCAAAAGTTCAGCTGAGGTTAAATCATCTTTTTCCCACACTGCCACCTAAAGATCAAATGAAGAACTGCAACCATTTGGCAGTTAAAAGTACAATTGAGTAATGTATTGAGCTATAAGCTATATTGAGCTACCCATTTTGTCTTTCCACAGGACACAGGTATTAGTGTAAGGAAGAGGGTCATAAAGATCTTGAGGGATATTTGCCTGGAGCAGCCAGACTTCCACAAGGTCACCGAGATGTGTGTCAGGATGATCCGAAGGGTGAACGATGAAGAGGGGATCAAGGTTTGTGTTTATTGTTCTGTGAGTGCTGCTTACAAGTGTTAGTTTTTAGTTTTTGATATACAGCTTATATACATAAATATGTTTTACCCTGCAGAAACTAGTGAACGAGACATTCCAGAAAATATGGTTCACCCCCACACCCAGTCATGACAAAAATGCCATGACCCGGAAGATCCTGAACATCACAGATGTGGTGCGTACTACCTAGGCTTGTGACAAAAAAAGTTCATCATCCAAATAAGAAATATTTTGGTGTAATCTGACTCATGTCATGTTTTGATTTCATCCCAGGTGTTGGCATGTAAAGACACAGGCTATGACTGGTTTGAGCAGCTTCTCCAAAATGTGAGTTGTTTAACTTGTATGGCTGTTTGATAGCTCAACATCATCTTGTGGGTCTTTATGATAGCTAAGCTGGTATGTGCATATGTTGTCGGGCATCTTATCTAACTTCTGCACGACATCTGTTTAGCTACTGAAGTCAGAAGAGCAAGCTTCGTACAAACCTGCCAAGAAGGCCTGTGTTCAGTTGGTGGACAATCTAGTGGAACACATACTGAAATATGAGGAGTCTCTTGCAGGTAATAAAAAAAATGTGTTGTTTGCTTACAAAATTCGTATTGCGTTGTTATTGTGTTAAACATTACTGTGCTGCGACAACTGTCAGTGTTTTCTGCTTTAACGTTTCAGACTGTGAGGACAAAGGGGATAACTCAGGTCGTCTGGTAGCATGCATCACCACTCTCTACCTGTTCAGCAAGATCAGAGCACAGTTAATGGTCAAACATGCCATGACTATGCAGCCCTACTTGACCACCAAGTGCAATGTAAGTGCAACGTCATTTTGTCTATTATGTTTTACTTGTATCAGAAATTGTTTGTTGAGTCTGTTGCCTACAGGACAGAAATGAATAACACCAACTTTTATGTTGTGCTGTAGAGCCATCTAGTGGCAGCTAAATGAAATCAACCCACACTTGTCTCTTTTGCGAGTAGTGCCTACTTGTGTGACATGTTAAGATCAAAAACGTGTGGAGGTTTATCAGAGCTCACTGGGACACATTTGATTAATAAGGGCATCCCATCGCTCATGCAAGTGCTGGACATGGCACAATTAAGCTCAAAAGTTCTGATGAAACAAATCAGTAGGATCAATCATACAGTATTACAGTTACAATCAGATGATAGTAAAACACACACATTCAGGAGCTAAAAGGAGGATTTCAATTAATAAAGCAATTAGTCGTTATACGTAAGTTATTTTCCACCTCCGCTTTGGACCGAGCAGCTGTCTCTGTATCAACATTTCAGACTCAGAATGACTTCATGGTGATATGTAACGTGGCAAAGATCCTGGAGCTGGTCGTGCCTCTGATGGAGCACCCAAGTGAGACTTTCCTCACTACCATAGAAGAAGACCTGATGAAGCTCATCATCAAATATGGCATGACGGTCAGTGTCATTTACAGCTCACAGCTTTCACAGATAGCTCTTAAAAAACATGAACAACGTGAATGTAAAACTACTCCTCTGAGCACACAGATTTTATTTGAACATGATGTAATTTTTTGTGTCTGCTTCCCAGGTTGTACAGCACTGCGTAAGCTGTCTTGGTGCTGTTGTCAACAAGGTCACGCACAACTACAAGTTTGTCTGGGCTTGTTTCAATCGCTACTATGGTAAGGCTTATGCACTGTATATACATACATTTTTAATATAAACATAAATTTTATATTAAAAATGGTTATATAAAAAAAAGTGTTATATATATAATAAAAAAACCTTGATATGGAAAATCTGGAAAGATCATCTAAAATGCCCCAACATTTTAATAACATGTCGATGGGGCTTGTAATTATTAACCTGTTCATTTACCTTCAAATGAAAGGTTACATTATGCTCATGTAACCGCATTATACTCACATCCAAATAAAGAATTGCATTGAACACACACCAGATAGTGTTTTATTGTCCACATTCTTTGTTAGTTCACTGTAGAAGAACAAAGTTAGTTTTCACTGCCAACATGTATTGTTCTATAGGAGCTCTGGCAAAACTGAAGACACAGCACCAAGAGGACCCCAACAGCTCCACTCTGGTTACTAACAAACCTACTCTCCTGCGCTCACTCTTCACTGTGGGGGCTCTCTGTCGGCACTTTGATTTTGACCAAGAGGAGTTTAAGGGTTCTAACAAGGTAAACACCAGCAATCTGCTTAAACAATGTGAGCAGGACTAACTGTTGAACCTGTTTTGATGACTGACTCACTATCTTCCACTGTGTCTCTTAGATTGTCATCAAAGACAAGGTGTTGGAGCTTCTGTTGTACTTCACCACTCATAACGATGAAGAGGTCCAGATCAAGGCCATCATAGGTCTAGGTATGTTGAACCTCATGTCAGACTAACATAAGATGCAATTACTGTATTTTATACTGGAATGTCTTGTTTTCTTTTTTTGTCCTTGGCTTAAGTTTTTCCAAATTGATTCTAATCATTTTCATTTGTCTCCAGGCTTCCAGTTCATCATGCACCCAGAGCTCATGTTTGTGCAGGATGTGAAGGTTCTGTATAACAACACCCTGTCAGATGAAAACAGTTCAGTCAGTCTGAAGATCCAGGTGCTAAAGAACCTGCAGACTTACCTGCAAGAGGAGGACTCTCGAATGCAGGAGGCCGATCGCGAATGTAAGTTTAACAAATCCATTTTATACTTAGGTGACTAAGATTAGATCTGTATGTTCAGCATTGTTAATCTACATTGTTTATCATGTAGAACATCCTTAGAACGATTCAGCTGATGTTTTTTTTTTTTTTTTTGTTCAGGGAAGAACCAATCCAAGCAGGAGGATCTGAAAGAAATGGGGGATATCTCATCAGGCATGAGCAGCTCCATAATGCAGATTTACCTGAAGCAGGTGCTGGAGTCTTTCTTCCACTCACAGTCCACTGCTCGGCACTTTGCCCTGAATGTCATTACACTGACTCTCAGCCAGGGCCTCGTGCATCCTGTACAGGTATGTTCACAGTCTCACCCAAGACTAAGATATATAAAGTACCTCTTACAAGCAAGATCTGTGTGTGATTTTCTTTTATCTCTTAGTTGCAACATTCTCTGCTGTCTTGAATGCATCATGAGCTGTTCACAGATTTGGAGCAATTGTTTGTTTTTTTCTTAGTGTGTGCCCTACTTGATTGCCATGGGAACAGACCCTGAGCCAACCATGAAGAACAAGGCCGATCAACAGCTGGCGGAGATTGACAAGAAATACTCAGGCTTCATCCATGTGAGTGGCTTGCTGGTTTATGAAAGTGTATATTGACGGTTTGCTTTAACAGCGTCTATGGGCAGTCGTGTGTATATTTTATTATGGCGGTTATGGTACAGTTAACGCTTCACAACACTTTAAATGCTGTTACTTAATGTTACAGAAGCATATATAGGTATTTCTTTATATATGTTTCTGTTATGTCATTATATAAATAAAAAAACATATATAACATCTCATATTGTACTGTACTGTGTTTGAAGTTCAACTGATCCTAGACTTGTAGTCTGATTAAAAAAAATAAATACAGGCTTCACAAAAATCATATTTATGGGAAGGATTTACAACCATCATCATTTTATCTACATACATACTAAGTTGTATCTCTCTTTGAATTCACAGATGAAGGCCGTAGCAGGGTTGAAGATGTCTTATCAGGTGCAACAGGCCATAAATGGACCCAAAGGCGCAGTGATTCGAGGTTTTCGTCACGATGACTCAGACTCTGCTCTCTGCTCTCATCTCTACACTTTGGTCCGAGGGAACCGACAACACAGACGGGCTTTCCTCATTTCCCTGCTCAACCTGTTTGATGACAGCTCCGTAAGTTCACCTTTCTCCTTCTCTGTGTGTAGATGTGTAGGCGTGTGTGTGTCTCCAACCAGCCACTATCCAAGCTTCAATGCTGGTCATGAAGTTGTACATGTTGTCCCCTGCAGAAAACTGAGGTGAACATGCTGTTGTTCATAGCAGACAACTTGGCCTGCTTCCCCTACCAGACCCAGGAGGAGCCTCTTTTCATCATGCACCATATAGATATTACTTTGTCTGTCTCTGGTAGCAATCTGCTCCAGTCTTTCAAGGAGGTGAGAAACTTTGTTAAAATTTGTATATGACTTATAACTTTTAGTTGTTTTGTTCATCATGGGATGAAAATCCAATCTTGTGTAATATATCCGCTGTATATTTGGTCTGTGTTTGAGAGGTTTTGTTCTCTGTGCAGTCTTTACGGAAAGAGCCTGTACAGCAGGAAAAGAAGATGGAGACAAAAAAGAAGAAAAAAGAAGAAGAAGAAGAAGAAGAAGAAGCTTCAGAGGAGAAAACACAGCTCTGATGAGGATGATGAAGACGAGGACGATGAGCAGAGCAGTAGCTCATCCAGCAGCAGTGATGAGGACGATGAGGATGATGAGGTGGTCCACAGGCGAAAAAAACCTGCGGCTTGTGATTCTGACGGTGACATGGAAGATGAGGATGCAGTGATGGACCGTCTACCCGAAAACTCCATTCCTCTGCTGGACTTTGCCAGTTCTTCACAGGGCATTCTGCTGCTGCTTGTGCTAAAACAACATCTGAAGAATCTGTATGGCTTCTCAGACAGGTAGGCCACAGCAAAAATGCCAGTCAATAAATCTTTGATCAACTCTTTCTTAGTAGTGCAGTCGTTTGCATGACACAAACTCAAGCAAACTTTTTTTCTTTGCGTCACAGCAAAATCCAGAAATATTCCCCGACGGAGTCTGCCAAAGTATACGACAAGGCAGTTAACAGGAAATCTAAGGTGCACTTCAACCCTCGACAGACACTGAATTACCTGAAGAGTGACCTCGCCAACACTGATCTCAGCCACGACACCAAGAGGAACATTGTGAAACAGTATTTGGATGTAAGCATTCAGCACTATGTTACGAGTTTATGTATGTATTTTTTTCAGTCTCAGGAATATGAGGAATATGTCTGCTTTTATCTCTTAGTTCAAGGTTCTGATGGAGCACTTGGATCGTGACGAAGAGGACGAGGAGGGTGAAGCAAGTGCTAATGCCAGAAACAAAGCCATTACTTCACTGCTGAAGGTCCCAAAATCGTTGAACCACAACCACAATAATCACACTGCTCCAGTGGAGACAGACGAGGAGGAGAGTGAGGATGAAGAGCCCCCTTCGGTAGGAATTTTAAAACTTTAGAGTCAAGATTACCCATAGGATTGCCATGTTAACTCACCTGTAATCAAACTATTTCTGCATATAAACTGTTAACTCTGGGCATTAGTGAGGTCACGTGGATATCACATCCCATTTAAGGTACACAACAGAAGGGGGGATGCGGGTTAATAAGAAAGAGAAGAGAAAATGTTATACTCCGTTTTAAAATATATATTCTGTATACCTTAACAGAATGTCGATATGACTTTCTAATGCCTATCACCTTCACAAACATCATAACAGTGTTTATGGATTTTATGTTTCTCCTCATTGTTGCAGAGAGCAGATCAACTCTGCTGGCATTTCTACTGCAGCTGCTGTTCACACATTATCCCAACATGGCAAATGTCTGTAAGATTTCTGTGTAATGCTTCCTGTGCAAGAAGGGTTTGTTCATGTCGGAAAACACTCTGCTCCTTCTATCCACAGCGAAAACCAAGGAAAGGCAAGGAGTCGGCAGAGGATACAGGTCACCTGAATGAGAGAGTAAAGGCCATGGACGTCATTGCCATCTGCTGTCCCAAATACAAAGACAGACCACAGATTGCCAGGGTCATCCAGAGGATCAAAACTGGCTACAGTATACACTGGATGACTGGATCTTATTCTGGGCCCTGGGCTGAGGTAAAGAAACGGGACGGTCGCAAAAAGGTGCCTTGGGTTGACACTATCAAGGAGTCAGACATTATTTACAAGAAAATATCTTTGACAAGTGGACACAAGCTGACAAACAAAGTGGCACAGACGTTACGGGCGCTATACGCTGCCAAGGACGGGGACTAAAAGAATGAATCAACTGAAATTACTCAGACAGACACCCCTCACAGCCCAAATCTATGTGGCTCCAATATGTTATTGAGAGAAAATGAAACCTCTTTAGTTTTAAGGACCAGATGGAGGAAAAGTATTGTGAACACTGATCTGTTTTAATACAGACATGTTTAAGTTAAACACAAGAAAAACATAAGAAGGAAATGTTTAGAAAAACATTGTGTGGGAGTTCCTTCGCTGTTGTGCAGCAACTTCGTTGTTTGATTTTTACTCCCACTGTATCATAGTTTAACTAAACACATGTTTATATCTGAACATAATTCTGTAAAAAAAAACAAAAAAAACTGAATGTTGGAAATTAGTGTATTGATGATGTTCTTAATAAAGTGTTTTTGGAGTTTAAACTAACACCAGATGGATTTATTCGCTATTCATTGTTGACCTGAGCTCCAGGTCAACAATGAAGCTCCAACAACTTTTATCTTTCTTTTATTTTTATTTTTTTCCTTGCTTTGAACATTTTGTTGTTTACCCACACTGTGTAATGGAGTATCTTTGATATCATTTATTTATGTCAAGAGCAGTGCAGTATCTGTGCCTATATGCAGGGGAAGTTATATTGTTTTTAATATAGATTTTGATGTTATACTGTAGAACACAGCAAGAAAAAAAGTGATCCCTCGCTCTTCTGGTGGAACAAATACTGCAATAAATTTTTCTTATGTCTTTGTTACTTGTTTTTGCTTTTTTCCCCTCATCAGAATATTTATTGTATCATTTTCAAAGTCATCAGGCTTATTTTTTGTGTGTGGCTGTACTGTGATTCCCTCACCTGTGTGACAGTGATCAGGGGGAGTGAAGCAAATCATACGATTTTTAATTTTTTTATTTTCAGTTCTAACTGGATGGCAAACAGGTTTATTGACTTCTTGACTGGTTACTTAAGTCTCTACTCACGGGGCAAAGTTTTGCCATAACAGATAAACCCAAAAGATCATCTTGCCATTGTGATTATGACCGTGAGGATGTGCACATCTAACACCAGCTGGCAGGTAACTCTCGGACCTTGCCCCACACTAGTGGTTGATGTACTGTGCACAATTTCTCTTTTCACTTTAAGATCTTCTGCATTTTGGTAGAGAATGATAGATCTAAATACATACTGTTAAAGTTGCAAGCACCACATGTCTTGTACTAACGGTTCCTATATGAAATCAAGTTGATCAAGATTCATTTTGAACAATTGTTATAACTAGTGGTTGATTGTATGTATCGTATAATACAGATATTTTTAACAGTAACATAAACATAAAAAGGGATCTCAAAACAAAACATGCACATTTACACCATCCACAATTGTATGAATGTGTGTGTGTGGTGAATGAGAAGCAATGTGAAGCTCTTTGTCCGGTAAGGTAGAAAAGTGCTATAAATACAGACCATTTAACAGTACCGTACAACAAAGAGTAAAAAATACCATAGGTGGTACATATATGTCTTGTTAGGGGAATTATATTTTTTGTATTTTTGCTGCTGAAATGATAAAAACCAACTGGCTCTATTTTTAGGAATGGAAAAAAAACTATATTTAATAATGTAAGAATGAAAATGTAATGTGTGATACATCTTTACTGCCTTCAGGGCAACTGGTTAAGTTGAATTCTACTTTTTGTTTTTTGATTTTTATTTAATATGGTATTTTTAATACATTTTTAAATGTATATTTAAAAACAATGAGTGGTGAATATTTCCATGGATGTATTAAGAGAACATTTCAGATTAAATCACGTTGACCGGTGGGTGGCAGCACAACGTTTCACTTGGCCCAGTCTGCGAAAAATTAAGGAGACAAAGAAGAAGATGTTTCACCGGAAACGAAATCCTTCACATCCGCCGCTGTGCATGAGGTTGGCGGGCTGCAAGTTGTACATATTTGTTTAAATTCTGCTGCTCAACTGGTGAACAAAACTTCTTAGTCAAATATATCAGTATCACGCGGAATCTTTTTAGTCGGGTAAAGCAACGAGTTCACTTTAAAACACTTTATTTTACACCTAGCTAGCATTTAGCTTGCATGCTAAATAATAAGGTTTCAATGCTAGTAACGTTAGTCGGCTAACTAACCGGCGTTCTTCTTCCATCAGCTTTCTAACAGCTAGCACTAAACAGAAGATTTAACTTTGTATGAAGTTCGCAGTATATCACTCCATTATTTACGTATGACGCCTCGCCTAACTTTGCTAATGCTCTTGTTTAACTCTGTTTGAACGGTTCAATCTGTAGGTAACGTTAACGGTGGTAGCTCAGCCATGCCGTCCAGCGCTGGACCCAATATCCTCGCCGAAGCGCTGGAAAACGCTTCCCGGCTGATTGACAGACATCTGCAGGATGACCGCTGCTTTCCTGACCTGTCGGAGCTGCTCAGCGTCCCATCTCACAGTAAGTTATGTGGAGCGATTGAGCAGAAGATAGAGACCTAACAGTAGCTATAAAACTCAGGTGTTTGTGTTTACTCTAGGGCTGCCGTTCCAAAGTAAATGGTGGGATAAAGTAGGACGCTGGACGATGTTGATAAAAGCAAAAATCGCAGTAGTTTTTACCACAACGTTGATAAAAGAAATAATAAATGTTATAAAGTATTAATCGACAAACCTTGTCACTTGTTGGTGCTTTCACAAAGCATAAGACATATTTGAGTAATGATCCTGTGTTATGGAAAATTATGACGAAGAGGATAGAGATATTCACAGATCAGTAAATTCTGAGAGCAATGTGATTTAATTGTAATGCATCAAAAGAGGCAGTTGCCATTCTTGGACGAAATATTGTGATATGGCTTAAAAAAAACAGTAGTTTGCAAGATATATCAATGTATTTTCCATATATTAGCTCAACTGTGAAAGGATGACCAAATACTAACGAGATTCATTTGCAGAAATAAATCATCTGCTGTTTACACCTGTGTCACTCATGCCGACATTGCCTGGCTGTCAGAACTTGTTTTCCTCTTGAGCATACCCGTTTTCTGGCACAAAGGTGAAATGGTTGAATACTTATGTTGACATTATGCAGTTATGTCTACCAAAAACATGACTTTCTCTATAATTCATCCAGAATAGACTACTACAAATGGGTCACACATTTGAAATAATGGCACATGTAGCCTTGTAGCTCAGGTTATACAGGGGAAACAAATTTCAGCAGAAGGAAAACACAAGGTGCCAAAATATGTCCCTCTGACTTTTTTTTTCCTCGATGATGGAATATGTTTACAAGAGAAATGTATTATGATCGGAAAGTGCATAATCAGACTTTAACTTTGTTGTTGTTGATTGTGTTGATAGATATGCCGTCCCTCTCTGGAGTGTCGGACATGGACTACCCCCTCCAGGGACCAGGTTTACTCAGTGTGCCAAATCTCCCGGAGCTCAGTGCAGTCCGCCGAATCCCTCTGCCACCTGAGCTGGTGGAGCAGTTCAGCCGTATCCTTTCGGTCATTCAGGAAAAATACTAATTGAGTGCTTTCACTTTCACCCCATTTGTTTTCATCAGACATAAGCCGTTTTCACAAATGAACTCCGGGCAATGTCCGAGGAATGAAGTCCCGACATAGTTCGAAGTTTTCCTTTCAAACATATAGCACAGAGCAGGAGATTGTCCGTGTCAGATGCATTCTCACTTAATTGAAATACTTGGTTTGGTTTAGACGAGGGGTTGCGTTGCGCTGGGTAGAGCGGGCAGCAGACAGGACATGACACAGATTACACTGTTCGCCGTAATTTGGTCATAAACAACAAAGTCTCTTGCCGTTCGTTGAATTTGTCTCACAATTTCGGCCTTGTCCCTTACCGACAGAAGTTGCAGATTCTCGTCTGTCCAGTTAGATATTTTCGTTGCAGTCTTCCTGTAAATCACCCTTGTTCTTCACCCTTGGGTGCGAGCCGCATGTAACGTCATTAACACGCCCACTTGCTCGCAGTGCATTCTCACACTTTGGGCTCAATCGGAGATTACATGGATTTCATACTAGGGAGCTGGCAGGGTAAACAACGTTTGATATCCAATCCAACTGATTCAAACATTTGTATTCTCACATACAGCTCCGCTGGGTAATGTCTAGATAAATTCAGGTTTGCAGTGTATGTGTGAGTGCGGCTATATAGAATAAATGTGAAGTTGATTGCTTTTGTTTAGTTTTAAGTTGAATTTGAGTTTCAACTTAACAATTTTACAGATATGCAATGTAATTGCATGATGGGAGTTTTTCCAGAGATCTCTCGAGCGTGGCTTACTATTGACAATGACATATTTATGTGGAATTATGAAGATGGGTGAGTACATTTACCTTACATGGGCACTGAGTGACAGTGTTCATGATGAGCATACATGAAACCAACTGAAGTGCATTATTAGTATTCACTTTTAATTGTGAACTTCCACAGATGATGAATCCGGAGTGCAGACAGTTATTTATTTATTTTCTGCTATATTCTTTGCAGAGGTGATGTTGCCTATTTTGATGGCCTTATTGAGACCATTCTGGCAGTGGGCCTTGTAAAACCAAAACAAGGTATGTTTAAACACTTAAACTCAGCATTGATTAAAATGTTTACATTTAATTTGAGTACTGTTTATGAGTTGTGTTTTTCTTCTTAGGAATATTACAGCCACACATTCACTACCTCTTAGTATTGGCCACTTCTGTGGATGTAGTAATCCTCGGGCTGAGCTTCCCCAAGAGCCAGGCTGGTGAGTCCTTCCTTCATTTCTTATCACAGTGACACTGCATTTGACTTGTTCCCCGTGGCATGTGATTATATTGATGCCAGTGAGAAATATTCTCATTAAGCTCATTAATTGAAATTTTAGCTTTAAGAGTTAAACCTCTTATCCTCAGCCCTCTGGGAATTCTGAAACACGATAATCGTATCATGCTACAGTACAATAAGATGTCCAACTGCTTTAAAGCTGCAAAGAATATGCATAACATGGCAGCTCGCAGCAAAATATGTTGCCTTACATAGATAAATATGTACAAAGTGCCAGATATTCATAAGCTAGGCAAATGTGCAAGATAAGGATAGCCGCTGTACCATAACACTGTCAAATTGTAACTGTGTCTACCTTTAGACATGCACGCTGTCAAGAATCAGTACATAGATAAATGCTGTATTTGATTGATATGGTACTTGTACATCAGGCAGAGATATGGAGAGAACTCGGGTGTCGTATCCCACATTCTTGCTATGTGTTTGTAACAATGCTATTAATATATTAATTAATATATATGTACCTGCATTGGTTTATCTGGGTAATCTTTGTGTCTCTCGCTTTCTTTTGTTATAGGGTTGAATGACAGCATGTCTGGTGGGATGCAGCTGCTACCAGACCCCCTCTTCTCAATCCCCACAGACAACACCTACATTCTGTCCATCACCTCCACAGACCTGGGACGCATCTTCATGGCAGGAAAGGACGGCTGCCTCTATGAGATAGCTTACCAGGCTGAGGCTGGATGGCTCAGCCAGCGCTGCAGAAAAATCAACCACTCTAAAAGCTCTCTGTCCTTCCTCGTCCCCTCCGTGCTCCAGTTCTCCTTCTCTGAAGACGGTAAGGAGAGGGACACAATTCTATTTGGAAAAATGTCCTTGATTAAATTAAATTAAACTTAACTGTAACCTTTTGTTGTCCTTGTGCTCCACAGACCCCATTGTGCAGATTGCTATTGACAACTCCCGCAACACACTATTCACACGCTCCGAGAAAGGTGTCCTGCAGGTATGACGTTTAGTAAATGTCATGTCAATTTTTCATGTGTGTGGCTATTTCTGATTACCTGAGAAACAAATCAGTGGTGGTTGTCAGTGTGCTGAAATAATTAACAATTTGTCTGTGTTTTAGGTGTACGATTTGGGGGCTGATGGGCAGGGTATGAGTCGGGTGGCAACCATGTCACAGAACTCCATTGTTGCGGCTGCTGGAAACATAGCCAGGTATTTCCGGGTTTGTCGAACTTCAAATGTTTCTTTCACATCTGTCATTAATTCTCCTTAAAGGGAAGTAAGAATTTATTTTCTTTCTCTTTAAAACTTCTTTTGCAGGACAATTGATCGTTCTGTCTTCAAACCTATTGTCCAGATCTCTGTGATTGACAGATCAGAGTCCTCGGATTGTCACCTGCTCGCCGTCACTCATGCAGGTAAAGATTAGTGAAGATGAGCAAACCGTAGGATACGTGTAGTGTAAAATCAAATGTTTATACTTCATGTGTGCCTGTACATATTCTTTTTCTGTAGGTGTGCGTCTCTACTTCAGCACCACACCTTTTACCCTTCCACACCAGAGGCATATGGCAGTTCGACCTAGCCTGCTAGCTTTGGTCCATGTCCGTCTGCCACCAGGGTTTTCTGCATCTTCTACCCTGCAGAAACCTGCAAAGGTCCATAAGGCACTACACAGCAAAGGTAAAACTATTGTCTGCTACTCATCAGTTTACCAGAAATACCCAATTGGAGTCAAACTCAATATTGTTTTTTACTTTAAGTTAACGTTCAGGTCAATGGCATCCCGGGCCCACCAATGGCAAGTATCCAGATCTGCCAGACTGTCCAACGGCCGATAATCGGCCGTTGGACAGTCTGGCGAGGTCGGTGACTCGAGTCTGTTCGGTGTGCCGTCGTCCGTCTGAGGGGCTGTCTGCCTTCATTTTGGACGACCTGACGTTTTCAGTCGGAGACAGGGCAGTCGGGACTCACCAGGAACCGGCGAGCGGAATAAGCGTGACTAGGCCTCTCAAAATCTGACGAAAATCTTTTAAACTGACCTTTGTCGATCTGAATTGAAGACAGATTCAGCAACTGCATGGCTTATTTCTCGCTTAAAATGTTTTCAGAAACACGTTTCAGTGAACTATTTTAGTACAATATAAGATCGTGTTCTGAACAAGCCGCCATGACAGTCTGTCTTTGAATTTATTGCCATTTACTGCTGTTATGGAGACATATTACGTTATTGGTGTGTTCCGAGGCACTTTTTTTGACCAACTCGGGGAGACTGATCAGTCCAACTGCCTTTTCTGCCAACGGTCGGCCGTCTGGTTGGTGTGTAACTGCCTTAATACCATTTTGTCTTTTCTTTGTTTAAATCTTGCAGGTGTTCTGTTAATGGCTGCTTCTGAGACAGAGGACAGTGACATTCTGTGGTGCCTCAACCATGACTCCTTTCCCTTCAAGAAGCCCTTGATGGAGACTCAGGTTGGCACATAAGTAAATGTACAAAAATGGATTAAAATTGTAGGTGTCAATATAAGGTGTTTTTACTACCATTGGTTGTTGCTCTGTAGTGCAGATTGTGTATACAGGTGCTTTTTGGTCAGACTTTTAGCTGCAGATTGTTTTACCACCAAAAAGCCAGGCTACACTGAAACCATACAATATGCCTCTCTTTCTATTGTGTTCTTTTGCAGATGATGTCTAATGTAGATGGACACTCTTGGGCTCTTTGTGCTATTAATGAGGAGAGACCATCCAAGATATTTACTCCTCTGAACAAGGAGCAGATCCCCATCACTGAATCACCTGTGGTTGTCCAGCAGCACAATATCCCTCCGCAGAAGTTTGTCCTTCTCTCTGCAAAGGTTAACTACTGCTTTTATGACCTATCATGTTGCACACATGCTCAATCTTGTTGTCTGACAAAACAATGTCTTAATGTTGTATGCTAAGTGTAGACTCCTTGCTGTCTTGCAGGGCAGTCATATCTTCCAAAAACTGCGGCCGGTAGACCAGCTCCGTCACCTGCTGGTGAGCTGCGCGGGAGGGGAAAGTGAAGAGGTTGAGCGTTTCTTCAAGCTGCACAGGGTACAAAGCTAAGATCTCCACTGTCTAATATTTCAAAATCCCCATATCATGGCCAGTAGCCTTAAACATGTGTATGATGTATGCATTGTTTTAGGTTACACGCTGCAAGCCGGCAACCTGCATGACACACAAACACCATAACACAGGATTAAGGCATGCAGCCACAGACCAGTGTGCAGGCATATTTCTCACACACACACACACACACACACACAGTATATATTCAAGTTGTTGATCTGTTCTGTACAGGAGGAGCAGGCTTGTGCCACAGCACTGATCCTGGCTTGTTCCGGCGCTGCTTGTGACAGAGAGGTTTCACAGTGGGCCACCAGAGCCTTCTTCAGGTCAGAAAACAATGTTTATACACTCACAGATTAACACTTACTCACACTGTACACAAACTAAAAGCAGTTTCTTCATTGTCATGATCAGATATGGAGGAGAAGCACAGATGAGATTCCCTGCAGCCATGACATCTCCCAGTACTGTTGGACCCGTGATGAGCTCTCCCGCACCAGGTAAATTATGAGCAAATACTGACCGGGGGGGGGGTTATATAGATCAAGATTTAACGTGGCAGCTTAAACTCTTGTGACGTGGTGTAAAGCCTTATACACACATTACCATGTCTGCAAGTCAACCAAATGTATTGTTAAAATATTTCAAACATTACATTTGATAATACTATCCTACAATACATGCGTAAACTTACTTACTCTCCCCTCAGGCATCGTGCCCCCAGCTTTGGCCGCACCTTTCACACCAATGCACTCTGGGTCTGCCCCCATCACACCCATGTCAGCTGGCCCAGAGGTGATTTTCTCAGGGAAACACAATGGCATCTGTGTCTACTTTGCTCGCATTCTTGGGTGAGTAAATCTGGTCATTAGTTGTCACTTTTTAATCTGTTTTCTGGGTGAGAACAACATTTACTGAAAAATGTATTTCTCCCCTGTTCCTTGCTGACCTCACTCTAACAGGAATATTTGGGATGGCAGTCTTGCTGTTGAGAAAACCATCAGCAAAGGAAATCAGACGGTCAATATTGTAAGTATCATAATTAAACCAGGGGTTTATTCAACCCTTTAATAGTGATTGTACGTTTTTAGAATAATGCTAGTAGTGGTTAGTTTAACACTAACTGTTATCTGTTGTCTCCACAGTTGGAAAGCAGCGTTGGTTCGATTGATCTGGAGTCAGTACTTATGGAGCTCTGCGGTCTGCGGGAGTTTCTTGATAAAAACTCTCAATTCAGTCCATCTGCTCTTGGTGCTGCAAGGTAAAAGCTCCTTCTCTGCTTCTTTAGTCTTACATTTTACTAATTGGTGTGTTAATGCCTTAATAGGTTCTGTTAGTTCTCAAACACATTGGCATACACTTTTCCTGACCCTTGCTCAGGTGTCATCACGTGACGTACAGGACTTAGGTCATGTGATACAGGGGGTTGTATTTCTCATTTTTGGCCTGATCAGACTAATGAGAATCCAAACTGCATTTTAATGATGAAGGCCTTCTCAAACTCATTATGAAAATAAATCTATTTCTCATATATTACTTACTACTACTTTGTCACTGTTAGTTTTTTCTACATGAAAGTTGAACCTGCAAAGACAGGATTCAGATCTGCAAAAACTCTTACTGTAACTGAGTCTTGTTTCCCATCCCCCTGAATAACATCTGTTATTCTACCTGTTAGTTTCAGCTCCCCTGCCAACCTGCAGCAAAGGCTGCTGGGATTTATGCGTCCTGAAGGAGCCAACTCTCAGCAGGTCCAGCAGGAGCTCCAGAGGAAATATCACAGTGAGTTATGAGTGCAGGTTTCCACATTTTCTGAATATTCTCATGAGAATCAATATCATCCCAAATACCAATGATATTATAAACCAACATGAATAGAGTAAATGTGGGACTTTGATGTACCAGCAAAAGACGAAGAAGTGGTTTACCTTGTGTTTCACTCTCACTGATGTCTTTATTCCTTCAAATGCCTGTAACTGTTAGTGTTTCCATCTTTGTCTCCAGCCAAGGCTCAGGTCTATGAGAAAGTATCGCTGCAGGGCATCCAGCAGTTAGTGCATCGCTCCTATCAGACTCTGGCCCTTTTGAAGCTTCTCTGTGATCATCAGTTCAGCCTCATTATGTCTGAGCTGCCAAAGGTACACGTGTGCACAAACACTTCTCCTGTAGACAACTGCATATGCTCATGCGTCATCACTGCGGTATTCATCCACATGCCTTCCTTAATGTAATCTTGTTTTTAGCCAAAAACCCAGTGTACAATATGAGTGCTAAGCTCATTGCTCACTCTGGCACCTTTTTCTGTGTTTGTAGGAGTTTCAAGAGCAGATGAAGGGAGCAAGTTTTAAGGATGTAGTGATTCGGGGCAAGGAGCTGTCTGGAGCGCTCATCACAGCACTCATTAATGTCTACATCAAAGATAATGCCTCTGTGGAGGCCATCAGCAATCACCTCCGGGACATCTGTCCCCTGCTGTATAGCAGCGATGACAGCATTTGCTCCAAGGTACAACGCATGTTTTGTTTTTTTAATATTCTGAGCTGAATTATCTTAGAACCTTAAAAGGTTCTAGATATAGTTAAATATCATCAGTCATTAAAAGGTATTGATTTACCCACATTGATTCATGTGTCTTAATACTGAATTTGTTGCTTTTGTCTCCCACTCAGGCTAATGAGTTGCTGCAGAGCTCTAAGCAGATTCAGAATAAAGCAGATAAAGAGCGAACGCTAAGGGAGTCTCTACGGCTCTATCAGCAGATCAGTCAACACACAGATCTGCCGCTGGTCTGCTCCCAGTACAGACAAGGTAGGGACACACAAGACAACACTTTCTGTATTTGTGTAGCGAATATGTTAAATAATGCTGTTGTTTATTTTTTGCTGTTAAATTGTCGCAGTGCGTTTCTACGAGGGAGTCCTTGAGTTGTGCCTCACAGCAGCGGACAAGAAGGATCCACAGAGACTGGGGCCCCACTTCTACAAGAACGGAGAGCCCGAGGAGGACGGAGTGGGACAGCTGGCCTTCCAGGAAAGGTAAAGAAAGTAGAAAGAAGAAGCACACAAATCTGCATCATTGATGGCCTTTGTAGCCAATTGTCACAAACCTTTATCACCCCTTCTCTGTCTGCTCCAGACTTTCGTGTTATAAGTGCATCACAGACACCATGCAGGAGCTGGTGAACCAGAGCAAAGCCGCCCCTCAGTCTCCCAGCGTCCCTAAGCAGCCTGGGCCTCCTGTAATGACCTCTGACCCTAACATGCTCAGTAACGAAGAAGCTACAGCTCATGTGAGTAAGAAGGTGACAGTGAATGCTTATTTCTTGCCACAGCAGTGTACATGATCTGCATAATTGATGAAAATATGTTGTTCCCTTGTAGTTTGAACAGATCCTCGGGCTGGCCCAGAGGTCTCAGGACGAGCTGTTTCACATTGCTCTATACAACTGGCTGATTCAGGCCGACCTGACTGACAAGCTGCTAGAGGTAGTGTACCTTTTATGAGTACATCTTCCAGATTTGATTGCCCCATACACCCACAAGCTGTTGTTTTCTGATTAATTGAGTCACTTTAAAGGTGTTTGTGTAATTACATGCCATCCGTCTGATAGCTGTCCTTTTATTTGTCCATTGTTATCCAGGTGAATTCTCCGTACCTGGAAGAACATCTGATGCATATGATAAAGCAGGATCAGAGTAAGGTGCACAATATGGACCTGTTGTGGCGCTACTACGAGAAGAACCGTAACTTTGGCAAGGCAGCTCATGTACTGGCCCGTCTCGCAGACATGCACAGGTTTGACACACATCTACTGGATAATAAGTTTAATTGTCGTAGACCAAGCAGTCGGCCAAGAACTAGTGGCCAAAAAAAACAGCCAAACCAAAAAAACTTGCACACCGACTACAGCCAACGAACGGCCGCGGCCTCTGGCTAGTTAGCTATTTTTAGCTTGCTAATTCCACCCAACATGCCTTCATGCTTCACTGGTAGGACATTATTTTATTAGTTTATTTATGTTGAAATAAATATACCATTGACAATACGGTTGCCATGTTTTAAACTGCCTATATTTGGTACAATTAATTTCTTATGTAACTATACCACACATTTTAATAATGAAACAATGAGATAATGGCTTGCAATATAATTTCCCATCCCTCTCAAATAGGGGTGCAACGGATCACAAAACTCTTGGTTCGGATCACGGTTTTAAGTTATGGTTCGGATCAACACAAAAAAAGGGGGAAATTTAAATGATTATTAAAAATGTAATAACAATAACTTTAACAATAAATACTTCTTTCACCAGTAAATTGCTGTTAAAAGACAAAAACAGATGAGAAAGGGGTATTTTACAATAACTATGAATGCACCACAAGGTTTACCAGAAAACGCAACATTTTGTCCCGTCTGTGTTGTTTTTCAGACAACAGCAGTGACCAGTGCTAGTTTGAGTCTTTTAGCTCATAGCTTTAGCGGCAGACTGTTGTACGCCCCGCTGTTGGAATCCTCTACAGTGAAATACAGTCACACTTTTACACCGTTTAGCTGTCAGCATTTTAACCGTGTTGAATCCATCGACTACTGTAGCTAACGGTAGGCTAACGCTACCTGCTGCCAAGTGTAACGTGTTATTAGTGTTTACTAGCATGACATGCAGCAATGTTTCTGTTGCCTGTAACGTCTGTTTCGGAGCATCAGAGAGCAGCGCAGACATTTAAGAGGCACCGAAATCTTCGTTGCTATTCCGTCGGGTAGATACTGGGCACCGGTGCCATATTAGCACTGGATTTTAACATGCGCTGTTAACGTGAACAGAAAATTGCGTTGCCTGTATGTTTTCACGGGCAAACGCACGTGTGTGGAAAGCGGGCGCACAACAGCTGAAATGTTGTCACGTACAAACGTAGTGTTTAAACTTTACGGAGACAACCAAATAAAATATTGACTTCTTTTGAAATAAAATGTTCTAGTTTTGGTTGCCAAAGAGGGCAATCAGAGGCCACGAAATGGTTGCCAAGGGCAACCGTTACTGTCGAGCCCTGCCTACACAAGTAGTTATGTATCTTGTGATTTTGCCCTCTTATGGACATAAAGTGCAAAAAAGTTAGAACCACTGTTTTTTTTTTTTTTTTTTACAAGGAATATTCAAATGTAATTTTTGGCCCTATGTGTATTGCATTGATCAGATGAAGATGAAAAATGTGTGCGTGTACTAATTTGCTTAAGCTGAATAGCCAATCAGATGGATTCCTCGCACAGACACTGACGCGGCCCAAAAAAGGCAGACGATGGCCGACGCGTAGCGACAGTGCGTGACACACCGCAAAAACTAGGGCGACGGACACTCAGCCGACGATGTCCTTATATATAACATATCTCCAGAAAATAAATTTATGAACAACCTCCAACACTGACTCTTCAGCAAACCCTGGTTACCACATATACATTTTTGTATAGACTTGTATGGACTCTTCCATGGACTCTTGCTAACTGTTTTCTAAAGTGAAGACATAAAAAAGTACTTTGTTCATTCTCTTATTCTACAGCACTGAGATCTCATTGAAGCAGCGTTTGGAGTACATCGCCCGAGCCATCCTGTCTGCTAAGAGTTCCTCCTGTATCTCAGCTCAGGCATCTGATGGAGAGTTCCTTCACGAGCTGGAAGAAAAGATGGAGGTACGTATGCGGTGGTGATCATAGTGAAGGTAATCTAGGAGGGATCCGTCGTTGTAACCACTCAGTTCCTGTGTTTGGTTCTCCTTCCCAGCTGGTGCGTATTCAAGTACAGATCCAGGATACCCTGATCAGACAGTACTCCCATCATCCCTCAGTGAAAAATGTCATCTCTCAGTTGGACTCAGAGCTTATGGACATCACCAAGGTAAAACTCAGCAACAGAACACTAAGGATTTGGGGATTATAAATCATTTTCAAAGTGAATGGAAACTGTTTATAAATGCTTAATTCATGTTTTCTGGTGTAGCTGTATGGGGAGTTTGCTGACCATTTCAAGTTGTCGGAGTGCAAGCTGGCCATCATTCACTGTGCTGGACACTCTGACCCAATCCTGGTGCACTCATTGTGGCAGGAGATCATGGAGAAAGGCAAGTGAAATGTCAACACCTCGCAAAAATGTACCCCTTCCCATGCCATATATGATGTTAGTGTCAGTTGTGATTGCTTTATCTTGTCTAGAACTTGGAGACACCGTGGCTATGAGTCCAGCAGACAGGATGAGGTCTCTCAGTTTGAAACTGGTATCACTGGGAAGGATTTACGCCGGAACACCAAGATATTTCCCTCTGGGTACGCATTCATACCTTCCTGTGATTATGTTCCGTTTTTCTCTCGTTAGATTTTTCCAGCTAGCTGTTTACTATTTTGTTAACATTAACATAATTAGATTTCCCCTTTGCATCATTTATGTCAGCATGTCTCAGTGGTACAGGCCTGCAGGTTCATGCTGGTGCCCTAGGCGATTGCTTAATTATCCTCTCATTACAAGCAGCCTGATCAAACTTGTCTTATCTGTGGAGACAAAGAATAATTGTATATACACCCTTGGTACTTGCACACATGCACAGGGTCAATTATGTCAGATGCAAAACATTTTTCCACAAGTAAAGAACAAATTGCTGAGTATGCAATGCTAACAAGTGCCGATATGTCCTGTGATTGTAGAGTTCCTAGTAAAGTTTCTAGAGCAGGAGGTGTGTCGACTGAACTGGGACGTGGGCTTCGTCACCTGCACCATGCAGGAGATTGGAGTACAGTTGCCGCGTCTTCTGGAGGTCTATGACCAACTCTTCAAAACTCGGGTACGTGCATCAGATAAAATATCATATTTCAGTGTATCACTTTTGCTTAAACTGATGCATATGATTACAAATAGCATTTGCAGTTTTTGTGGAATGAGGATTAAATGGTCTCTTACTTAATCCACCAATCTGTCTCATTGCCTGTAGGATCCCTGTTGGCAGCGGCTGAAGAAACCTCTCCACTTGGTGGAGTGTATCCACGTGCTCCTGTCAGGATACGTGGATGATCCCAGCAGAGTACCAACCTATGACAGGTAATCACTGGTGGTCCCTGGTTGAAATCCCTGTGACAGCTAATGCTTACCCTACCAAAGTGTCCATGAGCAAGACAAGAACCTCTCCCTACTTGCTCACTTTATTGTAAGCTGCTCTAGATAAATACCTGAACTGTAGATGGACAGATATAAAACCTTAGTGTGAGCTCCACATGCCCACTAATGTCTGTCCAAGCTTGATGCTTATTGTTTGTGTCATGATAAATACTCTGAGGTCTGAACTTCTCGTCGCTGGGGGTTATTTAAAGGTTCACATGTATTCAAGTCTTAAGTCTCATTGTCTTAAAACAACACTTGCATGCCCATATGTGTATTGAAAGGTTTATAGGTCGCTGTAATTGTTCCTCCTGTCCATACTGGCTGTAAATTCAATTTAAGAGATGATAGTTAGGGTCCTTTTAGTACAAATGTTTCCCGACCACAGCTCAGTAAGTAAACACTGTCTGGGAAATACAAATAGGGGATTTTGGAACAACCCTGCTTGGTTTGATTAACTCAGACTATTAAAGCCTCCTATTAGTTTCAGCAGTGTGCCTAGTGTGTTACTGAAACTGTCAAAACCTGCAATAAACCTGCTTGTTTTCCCTCCATTTCAGACGCAGATTCACTAATGTGTGTCTCGACGACATCTGTGGATACCTTGTGGAGTTGCAGTCTCTGAGCCCAAACTCAGCCCTTCAACAAACCATCGGCAACTTCAAGTCACTGCAGGCGAAGCTGGAGAATCTCCACTGACGCTGGTAATGACGTTCACAGGACAAGGGACAGGTGACCTCTGGATCTTGCACTGTTGGCCTTAATTAAACAGTTGATTTAAAGTGTGATTACCTGATCAGCACACATGTTTGCAGTCCACTGTAGTTTTCCTCTTTTCCCCTTCAGTCTGATGAGTTGCAGCTTAGCAAGTGCTTGTTGTTAAGGGACAGAGGGAGCGGATGACTGTAAAGTCTTCAGATAAAGATGAGGTAGCCCGAAGAGTTTTATAACTTATTTAATACATTTTGTTATAGGTCTAAACAGTACTGAAATACAACTTTGGAAGCAAGACACTATTTGTCGTTTGCATTGTGTGCAATTAGCTGTGTCTAAAAGATATCTAAAAAAGACAAGATATTGGAGTTATCAGTGTTTATAAAAACATGAAATCACTCTGAATTTTGCAGGTGAGTTTTCACATATGAAAATGCACTTATCGATGATTGATTTGGGATATTTTCATATGAATCTACTTGGTGAATATACTGGACTAAAGCCTTTTGATCACGGGAATCATTTTGATTGTTCTACGTTTGCCTCCAAACTAACAGTTGTAAGTGTTGGATGTTGTAATTATGTACATAACTTGGCCATAATGTTGTCTCTTCTGCCAAAGGCCATGCACACACTTAAACCTTTTTTCCCATATGTATTATTTACAGTGAGCATTTTATCTTCTTGGTTGATAAATTTAACAGTGCTTTTGTAATTGTTTTGAGTGTGAAACACATTTTTAACACGGTGCAGTTCAAAGTACTACACTGAAAACTTTGAGAAAAAAATCATAAAACATTTTTTATAAAGAAATAAATCTTGTCATTGCTTTTGTGTATGTGGATGTTTTGAAAACACTTTACAGACACTAGTTGTCACCTGTGAACCATAAACTTGCGTTCTTAGGTACAGTTTTGTGTTAAATTTTACAAATACATAGACAAATTGCTGTGTTGATAATGTGACACTGCAGAGGGAGTGCAATAATGGACTTAATGTCGACTGTTTGTGTTGACATAATTATTTTTAATTGGAAATGGCACTTAGGATTTCTTACAGTCATCACCAAGGCAGTAATTGCTAAAGATTTTTTTCCAATTAGCTGTGCACTCAACAATTACGGTTTGCTAAATTTGTAGCCTCATGACAAAATTTTTTTTACTTGATGCTGGGTTGATTTCTCTTAATTACGCAGTGAGTCGAGGGCCAATGAAGTGTACCATGCGAAAAGTCTGGCTGCACAAGTTAACACTCTGGGATAGTATGGCGTTATATATGTGTTTTATTTCCAATCTCAATCATCTTGGGCGGCACTCAGCCCCGCTGCAGTACGGTGCCTTTGCAAAATAGCAGAAGGGGAGAAGAATGCTGGCTGAAATAGTTGGCCAATGGCAGGGTTTATCCCAACAGTACACAATCTGGGAAGTCGGACTATACCATACATAACGTTTACCAGACTAATATTGGAATCCGTGTTGACAATCCCACCTCTTCCGTCAAATCTACATTCACTTTTAATGTTTATAGGGTCTTTAGGCATCTTTGTATACAACAGGTAGCTAGAACACATTTTGTTTGTGTAATCTGCAGTGTGAGCAGCAATATTGTGTTTTATCCTCTACCTCTTCCATTATGTCTGACCAACAGTTCAAAATCCCCCCAAAAAAATTCTGTTAACCATCTCATAAAACAAAGAAATGCAGGATATCTCACCACTAAAACTAAGGAATGTTTGTTATTTTACTTAAATGAATAATTGATTATAAAAATAGTTTAAGGGTTCATTTTCTGTTGATGGACTAATCCGTTACTCAACCAATCATTTCAGCTCTAAAGTAACGCTGAAAAACCTGGAATTGTAAGAGAGAAGCTCATAATGGGCAATGAGTTTTGCACTTGAGTCATGTGTTCATCCCCATCTCTTCTACAGTTTCTTGTACAAGTAATGCATGCTTTTATTTATCAAAAAGGCCACTTTTGGCAGATTTGGATCTGGCTGTGATGTACACCTTTCTACCTTTTCCATGAGCAAGAAATCCTTTTCATTCCAAACAGGAATATGTAGGGGATGATGCAGGTGTAGGCGGCTCCAATATAGCTGGCCACCTCCATTGCAATTGACGAGGTGTGAATAGTGTTAGTGATGCGCACAACCAGATGAGTCAGCCAGCAGAACAGGAACACGCTGGCTACAGCCAGTACACACTTGGCTGCCCTTACCTGAGTGTTCGAGCTCGGACTAGGCTTAGCTGGTGTTTGGCTGGGCCTTGGAAGATTTGGTGGAGGTCCAACTCTGCTCTTAGTGTTTGTTACCCTGTTGAGGGGAGAGCTGTGACACAGCCCTCCATTTGGACAGGAAGAAGCAGGCAGGTCTGTATAAATGTGGGTTAGGGCTGCATAAACTTTGGGATTTTTTGAGGTGCCTGGACAAGAAACAGTGCTGACATTTCTGTTTTCAATACTCTTTCTTTCATCCTTAACTTTCTCCTCGGTAGGGTCAGAGGTATGACCATGTATACGTTGCAGGTTTTGGAGCAGACAGATGACAATCTGGACACTGGTAAAAACAATTCCAGCAACAGGGAGAGCATTAGCAAAGGTTAGATAAAATATGTCAAAGGTTTTGCTGGCAATCCCATTAGGGAAGATATCGTCACAGTGTTCATGGCTCTCATTTGTGGACTCCACTGTGACAAAGAAAAAGTGTGGGATGCTGAAGACCACGGCCAATGTCCAGCTCCCAGCCAGCAGCCAGCCCACCAAGCACAGGCTGTCCAGCTTCGCTGGTGCACCTCCACGCTTCAGGGAGCCGACAAGCTTCTGGTGCCAGAAAGCACAGATGAGGAGGGTTGTGTAGATGCTGCTGGTTTCAGAGAGGTCTGAGCAAAAACGAAACACGACGCATAAGGTTTCCCCTAGGAACCAACGTCCAGCTAAATCTGCCATGGTGTCGGGAAGGTCCACCAAGTAGTTAGTGATGAGGTTGGAGACGGCCAGGTTGACGAAAAGGACCTCATTGGTGCGGATGCCAGAGTTCTGCCCATGCAGGGAGCATATAGCCAGCCAGTTGTTTCCCAGGATCCCTCCTAGAAACATGAGTGCTCTGATGATGGATTTAATCAATTGATCTGCATCCATTGTTTCACAAAATCATGTGACACCACTTCAACTTCACTTGATATTCACTATACAGTCAACTGGTCTCACAGTTTCCCAAGTTTGTAATGTGGGATGCTTTGGTCTTTGGACATTTATAAAGGAGGGGGAGAAGCCAGAGCCAATCACAATGTAGAGTTTATATCTTAAAGGAGAATGCCGCCCATTTTAGCATTTCACCGTCGTTATTCCTGTGCTCTGGTGCAGTTCAGTTTAGGCTTCTTTGCAAAATATGACAAAACAGACCAAGCAGATTACTTGCATGCAGATCTTAATTTCATCTCAATTCTTTTGTGTGAAAAGTAAACGTATCATCTTACAGCTGCACAAAGTCAGCCCCCCATTATTTCTCTATGCATCAGTACTTGATTTTACACCTTGGTGATTTAATCTTTAAAATGAACAAACACTGATGCAGTCTGAATATTGTGCCATTCCCCCTTTACATTAAAGAAGTTTCTGTCTAATGCCAGCAGAACTTTTGGTACTACTTTCTTTTTTCTTTAATAAAAGTAAAAACGTAGCAACTAACTAAGGCTATTATTAATGGTTAAGGAGCAGAGGATGAAAGTACATTTATATTTAATACATTTAATATTTATTAATATTTAATTGTAAGTACATTTACAAATACTTTTGTATGTTTACTTCAGTAATAATTTGAATACATTACTTGTAACTAAGTATTTCTACACTGTAATATTGCTACCTAAAATATATAAGGTCTAAGTTAGGTATTGATATTTCTGGTTAATTATATTATAATACTAAAATGTCATGCTGGAAGAAAAACACCAGCCAAAATGAGTTTCCACAACATGGCATCCAAGATTTAGTCTTATTAATGGCTTATAATATTATTTATTAACCATTGATAAAACAATGGGCATGCTGCTGACAAGTTCAATGGGGTGCCAGGAAAAAAACACTGGGCAATGTCATCCTATTTTTTATATTCCAGATCACAGCGGGGTCTCTCAGTGGAGCGTAGTAGTGCTCACCATTTTATCGAGTCTATGAGTGCTCCACGTGATTTATGAGTAAAAGCTCCACCTTTAGATAAACCAGAGGCGGCATCTGTGCGCTGTTGCCTATACCGGGGCAGACGGACAGACAGGACGGGATGCGGCAGTGAGCAGTCCCGCTGCGGGGTTTGGCTTTCAGGTTTTTTCTTCTTATTTTTCCTCCTTTTGACTATGATTTTAGTTCTCCGGCGCTCTAAGGTTGATGAAGGGTTTCGTCCGAAAAAAAGATACACAAACAAACAGGTGTGTTTGCCGTCGCTTTCGTTAGTATGAGACCCTGATGAGTGCGGAGAGGACAGGATGCCCGCCAGCGGCGCCGACTCACTGAAAGCCAGCGCCTTCATCCCGGTGTGCACGGCCGCATGCCTCCTGCTCGGCTCTACCTCCCTGTTCTTCGTCTTCACGTAAGTGCGACCGTGCGCGATGTAAATGAAAAGTTGAAGACATGCACTAATGGTTTGGTCCAAAGAAAATCCATCCATCCATCTATTCATCCAGACACCCATATCTCCTTATCCACCATGCATCAGGTATTCTTTCATTCAAATATGTTTATATTTTTGCATGTGGAGTTGGATTTTTAGTATAAAATGTTAAAAATGTTAGCCATTCTCTTCCTCTCTTTATTGTCACTACGATGAATATAGTAAAATATGAATCCCATTTTTGAATTTTAATTCATTTTCTATTTCTAAAAAGCTGCTAAGTATTAAAATAACAAATGTACTTCTTCTTTACTGACTTCACCCTGCTGGCAGAGCCACCAGGGGCGGCTAACATCTGACCTGGTTGGCTCTCAGTGTGGGCTAGCCTGGGTGCCTGCCCAGTGCACCCTGAGGACTCTGAGTAAGCACAGTTTAGGGGATAAGCCATCCACAATCACCGTGTACCAAAGTGTCATTATGACCCACATGTGTCATACATTTTAGCTGTAGGAAACCAAATACACACCTCCACAACAGCGTGGTTCGTGTCAAGATCAGACAACCTGATTTAAAATTGAAGTTGTTATACAACATTTGGTGAAAGTGTTGAAATATTTTAGCCTTCTAGTTTCGACCCATTTGTGAGGAACTAGTGGGAGGCTGAAAAGACTGCACTCAAGCCAACGCTGGCATGCAGGAAAAAAATGAAATATATCCCATAATACCCCAGAATACAATTTAAATGAGGACTAGTTAGTCAGATGTATATTCTAATGCTTTACTTATGTACATCAAAAACCACAAATATCAAAACAAGCCGACCAGTGTCAGATAATAAAGTACCCTACTTTCTAAATGAAAACCTCTCTGATATCCACTGGTGACTAACTGATTGAAGGCTCTCACCTCATCAGCTCAATGCCAGTCAACTGACCCTTGACCTCCATAGCCATATCTGCCCTAGTTTTCCCATATTCTCCAGCAGTGCACAGTTTCCGCTGGAATCTAACACCAGATTGGGAGTATGGGGATTAGAATCATCTTGCCTATGCCATGTGATCCCCACACATCTGGAATCTTTAAATTTGCTATCAGCAGAAATTAACTGTACCCTTTTTGGAGCTACTTTCACTATGAAATACATGTTCATTCTGAAATTTGAACGCTGCTCTATTATGTTTTGCTGACAGTTATAGATATCAGCAAAAAAATATGCGTCCTTGTTTGCTTGGGGATCCTCAAAAGAAGAAAATGTTGTGAAATTGCGTTTAGTCTTTAGTTAATAAGGTTATTCCAAACATGTAAGAAGTACTATATATCCGACACTTTTCTTTTTTTTTTGTTATTGGCACCTTCAGACATACAAAACAAATTACACAACGTGTGACCGGTACTTATCCAACACTTTCCTCTACTTCGGGATTGTTTGTACAGATGTATTGATCTGCCTCATTATGTTGTAGTTTTATTATACAAATTACTTTGAAATGTAATTCAATGACTTTGAAATGTATTCATTATTATTCATTCATTCATTATCATTGTATTCAAATTCACAGCGGTCTAATAGCCATTTGGGACGTATAGAGAAAAAGTTGAGAAACCCGGATGAACCCCTATTTATTCTCTGTACGAAAAAAAAAATCAATGGCCTGCTGACGTGATAGATTGAGAAGAGAGTGCTTAATTGAGACTGCATTGCTAAACCGGCAAAACCGGGACACTGCAAATGATTGAACGAACAAGTGATGAATCTGCTGCTTCTTATGGGACAAGAGTTGCCTTTTAGCTGCAATGACCTTATAACCTAAAAATCTTTTTAATTGCACAGCCCAGTAGAATAGAGCTCATGGCTTAAAATGAACCCACAGTGAGTCTCTCCACACCCTGGCTACTATATATCAACCTTTAAGGAAAGAAGTTTCAAACCTCACTGTCTGACTGACCAGTGAGTGTTTTTACTAGCTTCGTTTGCCCTCATGGAGTGACTTCTTTCCTCCAATAGCAGAGATGGACAGGTGCCACGCTCTGTTCAGGCCCCACCTTAGTAACAATGAGTCAAAGGGACACAACTTGTCATGTGCCATAACATCACCTAGGCCTTTATCCTGGTTACTGTGAATCATGGGAAAAGGTGTAAATGCCATCCAGTCGGATCTTGTGTCCTTACGTTTTGTCACTTATTATATTGAGAAACACTTACCCTCAATTTTATTCATAAACCCTGCAGCCATATAAAACCATAGTCCTTTCCTCTGGTAACGTTCATGCAATTATCAGTGTGTGTGCATTAGTTGTGCAAGTGTGCGTGCTTCCATTTCTGTTTACGCTGCGACCTTTGAAATTATGGAGGCTGTTTTGTTTTCCTTTGCCTGATAAAATTCATTAGTTACCGGTTTCCTGCTTTTGTTCCTCTGACCATGAACCTTTGTTTGGGCTAGTTCTTAAGGTTTTGTGCATTGTTAAACTCAGGCTGGTTGCCTACGCCTAACAAAGACGGCAAACAAGATTAAAAAAATGTCCCTTGTTAATTAAGTTATGTTTCACTCTGCCCTGACAAAGGCAACAGTTTCTGAGGAAAGTGTAAAAATTGCAGCTGGAAACACTTTAGACAGGTTAGAATATCATTCTTTGCATGTGAAATATTGTACAGGTGTTGCAGTTCAGGTTGAAACACCTAAAGGGACAGTTCACCCTAAAATAAAAAAATAAAAAGTCCTCTTACCTGTAGTGCTAATTATAAATCTAGATTGTTTTGGTGTGAGTCGCCAAGTGTTGGAGATATCGGCTGTAGAGATGTCTGCTTTCTCTTGAATATAATGGAACTAGATGGCACTCGGCTTGTGGTGCTCAAAGCGCCAAAAATACATTTGAAAATCTCAACAGCAAAAAAAGATGTCCCGCTTATCAAGATTAATTCACATACCTGGTTGTGAGCATTTTCTTGTAGGAACTATTTTCTTTCTACCAGACTACACCCACCAACCGTGTTATCTGTCTGAAATTGGCTAACATTAGATGAAATGTGGATGAAACAAGTCACGTGAGAACACTTGAACCCACGACACTGTGAGCACACGCCGTGAGGAGATTTATTGTAGCCTACAGTCTGTGGGAATTTTCTGTACTGATGTGGTGTCTAGAAATCTGATAGATCACATGGCTGTGATGCCATTTATGTAACCGTGACAATATTTCACAGAAGGAGCCCTGGCTGCCAGCAGTAGTGAACTTTCTGCTTGACCATTATTGTATGGCGTCTGCTGTGCCACTGACCCACTGTGAGGATGAGGGCTGTGTGCAGATTGCAAGAGCAGCTTACTGTTCTGTGTGATTTAATACAGCTCTGTCAGGGCTGTTTCATTAGGTGGGGCTTGTCTTTGCCACACTGCATTGTAATGAACTGTTTCTTCCTACAGTCCAGATGGCCTCAGAACGATAATGGAGGCTCGCCGTGCATACAGAGGTGTCCACACTGTAATCTGATCAACAAGAAATCAGTCAGATAAACTCTATCTATCTATCTATCTATCTATCTATCTGAAGAGGAGAAAGAGGAATAACAAGATCTTTTGTAGAATGATAAGTAGAGTGATGCAAGTAACCAGCTCGAGTTACACAGATTAATGTATCTGATCAGCTATGACAGTTTAAACACATGTCAAACATGACCATGTTTAGTAAGAAGAACTTTGACACACATCTTGAATAGCAGAGACAGGGTGGAGGGGGGGGGGGGGGTCATGTTATGCTCCTTAATCTTTTTGTCACATATTTACTGCCTCTTAAGGTCCTCATAATTTCATTATGCCAAATTTGCTAAATTTGTCTACAAAGAAATCCTTGTCCTAGTTCCAGTTTTTCCTCAGCACCTGTTGTAAGAGGGGGTCCAGTTCCACTACCAGTAGTGAATCGATGGATTCATGTCATGATATACAGTATATAGTATATAGTATATAGTAGCATGCTGTGTGATATGGTGACTGCACGATCTGTGTTTTTAGTATGTAATATGAGGAATGCACTGGACTGTAATCCAGAGATCCTAATCCAGGGATTACTGGGTTTGCAGCTGGCATAGCATCAGCAGGCGTTCCTCTCGAGGGGGTGGACCCCTCCCCCACACCCTGAACTAGCCGGGGGGTTTGGGGATTGGAGCTATGCTGGGATGAAGTTCATAATTGAGGCGGATGAGACTTAATTTTGTCAGTGTTTTCACTTTCGATTAGACTTTTTGTTTAAACACTCATATGTGTTCACGGTTAACTTGCCCATGGAATCATTTCTGAAAGAAAATGCATGGATTATACTATACTAAAAAAAATATTATCCAAAAAGAAAATTCCCATACAGTTTATGTATGTAGGTTAAACATGTGATGTTCAATCAAACACTGTTAATATAATCCAGTGAATATTTTCCTCTGTTTCTGCCACTGTAACCTGATTACACTGCCCCTCCCTCTAATCTCACACAGTAGAGACAGAATCATACTCCAATATAATTCAGTATGTACACACACACACACACACACACACACACACACACACACACACACACACACACACAAAGTCAGTTGAAGAGATATGTGATGGTTCTCTAAGAGCAGAAAATGTTATTCTGGTTAAAACCCCTGACAGGACACTTTCAATACTATGATAAATATAATAGTTTGACATTATTTTATCAGTTTAGAAGCATCTAAATTTAATTTAACACCAATTCCACAAATTTGAATTTATGTTCTTTCTTTCCTCTTCTTGCACGTTTCCTTAACTGGACAGTTTTTATTATGACTATATGACTGCTTATTATGGGTCAGCGCAGTGATAATGTGCAAACAACAACAAATGCCTCTCAATAGTTTACCAAAGTCTAAGGTGACGTTTCCCCCCCCCCCCCGTCCAAAATATATTCCGTTTACAATCTTATAAAACAGAGAAAATCAGAAAATCTTTACATTTTAGAAGCTGTAGGAGGTAAATGTTTGGCATTTTTGCTTGAAAAATTACTTTGGAAATAATCTTCTATCAACTGACTAATCAATGGAATCACTTAATTACGCTGATAGAGTTGGATGATTTTTGCTGGTTCAAGGTTCTCAAATGTCAGGATTTGCATCTTTTGTCTGTTTTATATATCATTGTAAGTTGAATGTATTTGGCTTTTGGACAGTTTGTGGGATAAAATGAGCAATTTTCAATGTCACAATAGGAATAAGGAACTTCCACGTGTCTTTTATTATTGTCTGACATTTTATAGACTAAATAATTAATCGATATTGAAAAAAAGGGGCTGTACTCTAAATTCTAGAAAAAAATTCTAGCATTCCCCAGTACCTGGCTTCATTCTCTGCTCAGGACGCCATTACTCCACTAGATCTTTACATAGCAAATGTATGTTTAATGTATGTAATATTTACTGCCAAAGTAATGTTCTGAATGTCGAGTATAACCTTTTTAAGAGTCCAGACTTGCTCAATTGTGCAACACAGATACAGTTAGTTGCATGCCTTAACTGCAGGGTGCAGAACCTCTTTGCAAGGAGAGACCCAGTCATTTAATCCTTTGTTGTCCGCACTGTTGAACACACACTAATACATGCTTATCTTTTGCTGTAAACAATTACTTTTGGGATCCACCGCTCCCATGAGAATGAATGGGATGAAGATTATCCCTTAAAATCTTTGTTGTTAACCTCAACCTCTAAGGGATGGATGCTTGCAAGGCTTAAAAACGCTGTACAGTAAAACGTTTGATTTACAACATGAGTTCTGTTTTGAATGAATACTCAGTGAAAAGTACAGGAGATGTTTTTTCTTCCCCCCCTGTGTTTGTGTATTCAGATGCCCATGGCTGGCTGTGACCATCTGCCCTGCTGTGCCACCATGCTGTGCCATCCTCTTCCTTTTTGTGCTGGCCAACTTCACCATGGCAACCTTTATGGATGCTGGTGTGCTCCCAATTGGTTAGTAATCAAAGTGATGTTATGCTTACAGTATTTTTTTTATTTAATTTTTTATTTGTGGAAGTGTTTTATTTGTGTGAATTGTTATTTAACCAATTTCAAATATTGTTTTCCAGCAAACGAGGACGAAGACAAGGATGATGAGTTCCGCGCTCCGCTGTATAAGAACGTGGATGTGAAGGGTGTCCAGGTGCGGATGAAGTGGTGTGCTTCGTGTCATTTCTACAGACCTCCACGCTGCTCCCACTGCAGCGTCTGTGATCACTGTGTGGAGGTTAGTGCATGGACATATTTAAAGCCGAGAAGAGACATGGCATTGGCCGTTTTAGTAAGAAAACCTACATACAGGGGAGGAAACAAAACAATTTAAATGGGGAAAATGAGTGATAAGGGCATGAAAGGACAGATTGGGGGAGAAAAGTGAGTAGCGCTTATGAGTGAGTGTAGCAGTGTGTGTGGGGAAAGTCAATAAAGGGGATTTCTGCAGAGTCAATGATGACTGTGATGGAGGGACAGAGATCTCATTAATCAGGTTAATCCTTTTCTCAGATCCTTTGTAGTCTCAATAGAAATGCAATTTGAAAAAGGGTCAGACAGCCTGCATTAAACAAAGTGTATTTAGATTTAGTGGATAGTCCACAAGTTTTTAACCAATGCAGGACTTTCAGTTCTGCTGATTATTACTCAGTGTGTCATGTGTGTGTTTTTCTTCTGGCTCTTTAATTTTTTGATTTCTCTTTTACCGCAATCTCCCTTTAGGACTTTGACCATCACTGTCCCTGGGTGAACAACTGCATTGGGAGGCGAAACTACCGCTACTTCTTCCTGTTTCTGTTGTCACTGACAGTTCACATGATCGGTGTCTTCACTTTTGGTCTCATATACGTCCTGCATCACATGGACGAATTATGGAAGCTGCACTGCACTGTCACGTATCCTTATACACACATAATACTGCATGGGTCTGTGCGTCCATCTGTGCATTTATCCGTGTAAACGTATACAATCTTTGTCAACTGGGACTAATATGAAGCAGTTTTCCTTAACAGCATACACAGTTTGGTAGTGATCAGTATATCAGGACTGTTTCTTATCCCGGTCCTGGGTCTCACTGGATTCCACTTGTACCTGGTGTCCAGAGGACGCACCACCAATGAACAAGTCAGTTTGATTTGATTGAAAAGTATCAATAAAGTAGATATTGATGACGTTTACATCTGTACAATAATGATTTTTTTATTTTTTATTTTACCTTTATTTTACCAGGGAAAAGAATCACATTGACATTACAATCTCTTTTACAAGTGAGCCCTGGCCAAGAAGGCAGCACATAGAGGATACACTTTAACAGACAACAAGTAACAGACAGACAGGGATGGACAGGAATAAGAAATAAGAAATAAAAATTTTAAAATTTAAAATCACATTTTAAAAACAAGCGCAGACATGTTGATATATTTGATTTAGGTAGGACTTGAATTCAGTATGTGAAATAAAAAGTAGTTGTGCAGTTTTAGCTGATTTTACAACTCATTCCATGAAGTTGGAGCACTGTAACTAAAAGCAGTTTTGCCAAACTCTGTTTTAGTTTGTGGAACATCATACAGTATGTATCTACTTGATCTTAGATTGTATTCAGATCTACTAGGTGCTAAAAGTGTAGTTAAATATGAAGGAGTGTGTCCAGTTATTGATTTGTACACAAAGGTCAACCAATGTTTGAGCCTTCTTGTGTTGAGTGAGGGCCAACCAACCATTTCATATAATACACAGTGATGGGTAGAGTACTTTGCATGCATTATAAATCTCAGTGCTGAATGATACACAGAATCCAATGATTTCAACAGGGTCTTTGTGGAGTGTCTGTAAAACACATCTCCATAGTCTAAAACTGGCAAAAAGGTAGATTCAACCAGCTTTTTCCTGACTTTCTGTGTGAAGCTGAAGTAAAAACCCAGCTTTAATTTCAATTTAGTGAGTAACTGCTCAATATGCAAATTAAAAGACATGTCTTCCTATATACAGGTGTATGTTTATCTCTTTATGATCCAACAGGTAACTGGGAAGTTTCAAGGAGGAGTTAATCCTTTCACACGAGGTTGTTGCAACAACCTGGAGTATCTGGTTTGCAGCCCCATCTCCCCAAAGTAAGAGCCATTTCTTCTATTTAATCTTCAGTTTCTCAGGAAGCCTTTTAACTCACTGGCTGACACCCTGTTTGTCATTTGGCACCAGCTACACAGCGAGGCCCTGTAAGAAAACAGTGATCCACATTCAGCCTCCATTCCTGAGACCAGAGATTGACAGGCAGAGGCTAGTGAAAGTCAGGGACAACGGGACACAGAGTCAGGACCTCCAAAATAAAGTATGCATGAACAAATGACATGTCAAATTCAAAGTTAAATATTCTGTCACACATTATCGAAGGATTGTGACATCAATTGTCAAGATCTGTCATGTTTCTCTGTGTTTCTTTCTCCTGCCAGCGGACCTCAGCCGGAGCTGTCGAGCTGTCGGACATCAAACAACTGAAAACTCTACCGATGCTGCCACCAAAACCAGACCACGGCCTGCTAAAAAGCCAACTCACTGTTATGGATGGTACTGTAGGATGAGACATATATACTGTGATAACCAGACTTGTATAGAGGCAAAGATAGGAAACATTAAGGATACATCCAATTTATCTGCAGAGTCAATTTAAGGATACATCTGGGGAGATTTTATATTTTTCTTATTGTTGACAAATCACATGAAAATACCAAAACCAACGAATGAATTAATCCTAAAAACAAGTATTTTTTAATTATTGACAATAACATAAATATAGAGTGTCGCCAGCCTCATACTTTAAAACTGTCCTTCGTATCATTGCTGAGCTCTTTCTCTGGATTCAGTATGAATTCTGTATTCTATAATTCATCACACAAGTGTTTTCTTTTCCAGAGATAGGACACCATACCAAATCTATCATTCCTGTATCCATTCCCACTGTGCCGCAGCTAAGGCCAGTCCTGGAAGCCATATCCAGAGGATCGTCACCCATTCCTCCAGAGCAGGTGCTTTTCAGTCTAATATTAGTTTATGTTGTTTGAGCGCGATTCTCAGTATTCAAGTCCTGGTTTTGACCCTTGTCTGACAGACATTGCCGTCTGGTTTTTGTTGTTTAGTTGCTGAAGACATCAGAGCAGCAGGGGAACCACAAAGGTCCTGACCTCCGCTCTGAGTCCAAAGAAAGCCCTGGGAGAGGCAGTCAGCAGGCTGGCCTTCCTGTCCAGACCAACACCATCTCCAGCTCGGTGGAGCTTAACTCTCTCACGTTTCACTCCCGCTCTCTCACCCTCAAACACAGCAGTCGCCACAGTAGCAAATCCCAGCTACCTGCCATGCATGGTGACAGTTTGGGAAGCAACCCCTCACCACCGGGCATCATCAGTTCTTCCAGCCTGCTGGCCAACCACAGCAGCAGCCTCTCCTATGACCTTATTAACCCTGCAGACCCTCAATTCCTGGCTCAGAGAGGGGCTCCTCCAGCCGGCTACCACCCTCACTTCATGGCTCTGGGCACAGATGGGACTGTGTTGCAGCGGCCCCCTTCTCACGGATACAGTCCCGTGTTTATGTCTCCTCAGCCTCGAGACCCCTCACCTTCTTTGCAGGGCCTCACCTCAAGGGATCCCTCACCTTCCTTTCAAGGTTTCATTCAAAGAGACCCTTCTCCGGCTTTTAAAGGGCTGATGCCGAGAGACCTTGCTTCCCAAAATGTAACATCCCGAGACCTCACCCCTCCTGGTCTTGCAATGCGAGAGATGACCTCTCAAAGTTTTCGAGACAGCCTTCGCGATCTCACTCCACCGGGTTTGACACCTCAGAAGTCTGCCGCTGCACGCTATGACAACTTTTCAAAAACTATCATGGCATCTATCCACGAGAGACGAGAGATGGAGGAGAGGGAGAGGATGCTGCGTCTCCAAGCCAGATCCCAGGCCCTCTATGGCCCAGATGTGGGGATCTATGACATCCCCAGCAGGAGGAGTCTACCACCAGATAACATCCGACCTCCAGGCTCTCGTGGACCAACTCCTCCAGCCTACGGCTCCCGGGAGTTTCTGATGAGTACAGGCATCCTTGGTTATGGCATGAGGACCTCACCTCTCTCCAGCTCCTCCACGTCGTCTCTGACCCGAGGCCCGAAAACGTCCAGCTCTCCTCTGCAGAGCAGCAGCAGCAGCAGCCTGCAAAGCAAGGGCAGGTCTTCCTCTCCGGGTTACTGCCCTCCTGACAGACAGACTCAACCACTTCCTTCTTCTACATCCACTCTGCCCCGTTTACCCTCCACCTCCACCTCCTGCGCCCCTTCATACGCCTCCTATGCCACGGCAAAACGATCCTCACTCCCATATTCCTCCGAGGGGAAGGACTCAGTCACACTGGGAGCCCTGAAATAAATAAGAATTACTCCATGTTTCTGATGGTGTGAATGAATCATCTATGCAGTGTTAGTCTCAGTCTTCACAGCTCCAAAATACTTAAATAAGAGGCCATATGGGACGTTTCTGTGTGGGAGGGTGTGTGACAATACACAGTGAAGGATAAACTTAGAAATAGTGTCATGCAAGTTTGACCAAATCCAAAAAACTGTGAATCTCAGGAAAGTGGTGCCTCCTCTTACAAACAGAGCGAGCTCTATAAACTTAGTCAAAGCAGAAGAGCTATGTGAAGAATACAGATTTACTTATTATTTGTTTGTATGTGTTTTGATATTGCTTTTGTGAAATGATGTAATACCATATCATATCAATATGTCTCCCGCTACAACGTACCCATTTTAATAGAATTTTGTAGTTGTTTATATGAATAAACTTATTTTGTAATTTTCATTTCTGATTTTCTTATGCTTTTTTTTCATGTGAATGGCTGCCAATGAAGGCACCCGCACAATGCTTCAATAGAATGAAATGATTGTGTGAATGAGGCTTTACACATTTAAAGCACCTGCCGCTCTAAGCAGCAAAAGGAAAAATGCATTTTACTGTTGGTTATCAATCTTGCTTTAAACATATTATACATGTGCTAAATTTTCTTTTTCCAAATCACAACATAATTTAAGCTCATAACTCAACAGATGGCACACTTCATGGAGATAGAGCCACAATGCACTTATAGTCATTTCCATTTAAAACTGCTACGATGCATACATTTGTATAGCAGTGATGAAAGTACTGCTGAAAGAAATGAAATGATGACACATAATGGGGAGTTTAATGAAATATAACACTGTGGTAGAATTATTCACTCTGCAATGCCAGTTTCTGCATTGAATTTGTGTATGGCACCCTCTAGTGAACCGTTTCAGAAGGTGGTGTGATGTTGGTTAAGCAGACAGATCCAGTAGATGATGCTATTGTGTGTAAAATGCCAGAAAACAGCATGTTGTTGATCTCAAGGCCTACAAGTAATAGAAAAGACCAGGGGAGGCTTTATAGTGTGCCCTGTATTCCAAAAGGTCCATTTCACACAGCAGTTTATTATCACTACAGGTAGTTCACAATAAAATAAAGAAAAATCAAGAATAATATAAAAACTTCATTAGGCAAAAAAGCATCTGTGTAAAGTTGTTTTCCATGTTTCAGTGGGGTCAGATGAGGAATCCAGTGACACATTTTGCATTTGTCTTTTTCAGACAGCTTCGAACGTCTGCTCTTCTGGCTGGCCTTCAGTCTCAGGACTCGTGAGTCATTCAGGGTCTTTGCGACAGAAATATTTCTAATAACAGGAACTTTCGTTACCTTTAGCCGTAATAGACAATCACACATTTTTTGTTTAGGCAATAAATGACAAGGCTTGACACTTTTGAGGTTGAAGCTTTTCATGTGAGTTATTGCTGGACTTGACCTTATAGCAGTTGAGAAGTGCAGATTTGACAACAGGAAAGGATTGACGGATTTAAACAGGAAGTAATTTATAACTCAGCTTTATAACTGGCAGATATCCCACTAGACCGGTAAATTCAGTGTGATGTAAAAACAACTCACTCGTACATGGCTTAGTTAAAGACCTGACAACAATGAAAGATGTAGAGCATGAATAAAAAAAGCCTCTCACTTAGAGTGCGACTGCCAGAGAGCAACAAGTAAAGTGTAAACAACATTGTTCAGGACTCATCGGAGCAGTTGTCTTTCACTTCACTTCTCTCCTCAATTCACAGGAGAGAGATGAAGACAAAAACAGGGCCTCCAAAGCATCATTACCACCTAAGAGGGATGTGAACAAGCTTGCAATTTACATGAGTCATTGACGTCCTCTTAAATATCTGTGAGTCAGAGCGCAACAGATTTTTTAAAGTTTTGTTTTATTTCTAATCTATTGTTTTCTTTTTACAGGAAAATGTATGCAGCATTGACCACAAACCACTGCAATCATTGTCTAAGCTACAGCAGTTTGCAACGCACGTCATTATTAAGAAGAAGACAAAAAAGCCCCATGAGGCACCTGATCTCCAATGTCATCTTACATCTTAAAACGCTGATTTAGGGTTTTAGTGCATACAGGTAGCCTGACAAGCCAGACCCACATCAAGATGTTGGGTCTGGGAACTCACCATTGACAGAGCTCAATCTGAGGGGCGGGATAAACGGTTGTCTATCAAATTCTCTCTGCACGCAATAGGATAGTGCTACAACCAAGCAGAGCAACGAAGAAGGTAGCAGGGCTAGTTGATAGATTAAACTTTTGCCGTATCCAGTCGGCAAAACTCCGAACACATCTTCCTTTTTTAAGAATGATTTCAGTGCCGTTCTTTGTTCTTTTCTCAAAGAAAAGCATAACTCCAAGTCTTCCAGAAGACCGATGTTCCCAGCAGCGCAGCCATAAGCCCACCTACCGACTCTATACACGATGTGATTGGCCTGACCAGAGTTTGGTTTTTCCAGCTCGCAAGCCAACAGAGAGTACCTAGATACAGTGGCCGACAGGGGCAAACGCCCTGCAACTTAAGAAAACACATGCAAATAAACAAAACACAAGCAAATTAAGAAAACATCTTCATTAATTTGACAACACATGCGCAGCATTCAGCAAACGCACTGCAAATGCACACAGCACAATCAAATACATAAACGCACTGCAAATACAAAACACATGCAAAAAGAAAAGCACACAAACCCCGAAATGGGAGCGCTAAATGGTACAGCTTGATTTTTGACCCCACGGGGGAGAGAGGGAGGGGAGAGAGAGAGAGAGAGAGAGAGAGAGAGAGAGAGAGAGAGAGAGAGAGAGAGAGAGAGAGAGAGAGAGAGAGAGAGAGAGCGCCGTTGTGAAACTGCTTTGAGATCATAGACTGTAAATATTAAGTCTATGGTTGAGATATGTTTTCTCTTGTTTGGTGGGTGTGTCTCGACTCAGGTCACAGGTGATACTCAATCAGCACAGACGTATGTAAACTCGTGGTGATAAAACATTTAAAACTGCATCAGCGTTTAATGTTGACGTTTGTTTAAGCCATATTACATGAGATGGTTTAATTTCGAGGTTTGAAAGGCGCATTACTGAAGTATAGGCCTCCTCAAGTGTAATATTGTGATTATACAATAACAGTTACCAACAAAATAAGTGATCAATCTGTATTCATATTGTGGAGCATTTCGCTCTTGAAATACAAAAAACAGACTTTATAGTCTTTATAGTCCCTCCCTGTTTAGTAAACCAGCCAATTTACCGTGGGATTTATCAAACTGAATAAATCCCGTTCTCACATATAAACACAAAACTGCTTTGCTAACTCCATCGTGTTGTAAGTAAGACATCTGCTGAAAAAGTTATTGTATTCATTAGCGTAATTGCCGTACTGTTTAGTTCATCCATCCATCCATCCATCTTCATCCGCTTATCCGGGGTCGGGTCGCGGGGGTAGCAGCTCCAGCAGGGGACCCCAAACTTCCCTTTCCCGGGCCACATTAACCAGCTCCGACTGGGGGATCCCGAGGCGTTCCCAGGCCAGGTTAGAGATATAATCCCTCCACCTAGTCCTGGGTCTCCCCCGAGGCCTCCTCCCAGCTGGACGTGCCTGGAACACCTCCCTAGGGAGGCGTCCAGGGGGCATCCTTACCAGATGCCCGAACCACCTCAACTGGCTCCTTTCGACGCAAAGGAGCAGCGGCTCTACTCCGAGCTCCTCACGGATAACTGAGCTTCTCACCCTATCTCTAAGGGAGACGCCAGCTACCCTCCTGAGGAAACCCATTTCGGCCGCTTGTACCCTGGATCTTGTTCTTTCGGTCATGACCCAGCCTTCATGACCATAGGTGAGGGTAGGAACAAAAACTGACCGGTAGATTGAGAGCTTTGCCTTCTGGCTCAGCTCTCTTTTCGTCACAACGGTGCGATAAATTGAATGTAATACCGCACCTGCTGTGCCGATTCTCCGACCAATCTCCCGCTCCATTGTCCCCTCACTCGCGAACAAGACCCCAAGGTACTTGAACTCCTTCACTTGGGGTAAGTGTTTTGTTAGTTCACAAACATCCAAAACACCAAAGTACAAAGACATAGGACAGGAGCTTTTATTTTGAAAAGACAACTTCCGTTGTGTAATCTGGATGCAGTGTTTATTTTGTTGCATTTGTTTTCTGGGTTTGTGTGCTTTTCTTTTTGCATCGTTTTTTATTTGCAGCGCGTTTATGTATTTGGTTGTGTTGTGTGTATTTGCAGCACGTTTATGTATTTGGTTGTGTGTATCAGCACGTTTGCTGAATGCTGCGCATGTGTTGTCAAATTAATGAAGTTGTTTTTCTTTTTGCATCGCTTCTTTTTACGGGGTTTGTGTGCTTTTCTTTTTGCATCGTTTTGTATATGCAGTGCGTTTATGTATTTGGTTGTGCTGTGTGCAATTGCAGCACGTTTGCTGAATGCTGCGCATGTGTTGTCAAATTAATGAAGTTGTTTTCTTAATTTGCTTGTGTTTTGTCTATTTGCATGTGTTTTCTTAAGTTGCAGGGCGTTTGCCCCTGTCGGCCACCTTACATAGACCCCCCTGGCTGCAAAATAAGTTTGCTGCCACTAGGGTGCGTCTAGATTTCTAGGCTAGCATACAGGTGTATTTGCACAATGATTAAGTAAGCCAGCCCAGTGAGGTTTGACGAATGTGTGGCTGTAAAGATAAAAACAACTTTACAGCCACACATACAACTTTTAAACAAAAGTAAGACAGACAACTTTTCTATCTCCAATGTCTGTTCTAAAACAAATAAATCAATTACACAAAAAAGCATTACAGATATGGCTCCCACTCAGTTTCTCTAAGGTTAACTTCAGAAAGTACTAATGAGTTTCCTTATGGTCAAAATGTACACCATAAACAGAAAGAAGCACATCACAATCCCATTATGAGACAAAGGAACACAGTTCAATCTTGCTGTACTTCACAGTTTGCAAATCCATTTCCGAAAACATATATCTGTTATATTGTTTGTCCTGTAGTCTATATTGTTATCTTGTAATGTTGTATGTTGTTGTTTGTTTCAGGGAGGTAATGATGCTGAAATGTTGAAATTACTCTCCTATTTCAAATCCATCACAATCAAACCGTTTACGATTCAGTGTTCACATCCACATTTTTGGCCACCGGTTGACTTTTTCTAGTTTGCTAAAACAAAGCCAATATTGTAGAAATTACTCTGTCAGGATAGACATTTGGATGTTCTGATATTTTTCTTCATTTCTCTCTTCCCTGTTGTTTTCTTGTTGTTATGCTTCCCCCCTTCCTCCCTATCTCACCCATCCCAGTTTCTGTAGCCGGGGGTAAAATGGTAATGCCGGTAATGACAAGGCTGCTGTGCACAGAGGGATTGCAAGTCGTTGACTTACAGAGGAGTTATCAAAAGTATTCTGGGCAGAATGTGGTGTCTAAGAAGCCCTCTGTCTTACATCATGCTATTTTTACAATTTGTCTCCATAACAAATTCGTCTTAGAAGAGACTGGTTGCCTCTATATTTGTCTCGCTGCTGATGATGCTATAGCAATTTATATCTACTATCTATAATCTATGTACCACAATGCATTTGGTAGTTTTGCATTGTAAACATTAGACATTCCTTAAAGTCCAACTGAAATCACAGTTAGTCATTTCTTTTTTTGCAGTAAAAAGTACATATATGGCAGGCTGAGCCCCTGTACTGAACAAGAGATAAAGTAAACAAAATTGGCTACAGCTTACAAGTCATGGGCAGACAGTGTTTTGTGGAATCAAAAGCATATATGAGGTTTTATATGTCTGAGTTAGACAAATCAAGTGGGTGTCTTAACTTAAGACAAAGTAAGTATGAATTTCATATTAAAAATAAATAAAATACCCACTTGGACTGTTGATTTTGTCCTCCATCTCTTACATTGGAAACTCATGAAGTACAGCCAGTCTGGACAAGAGGAATAATTACAGCGACCCATAACTCTTCCTCAAGACAACTTGAAAAAATGTGAAATTACCCTGTGAAATATTTCCAAGACAGATATCTCAAAACCTAGGCAAGTAAAACCAAAACTATCAGCATAGCTGTACCACTGGAGGTACAGCTATGTATGGCTTGTATTTGTGTGAACTGACCCTTTAACCCACTTATAACATTACATAGAAGGAAATTTGTTATAAAACGTAACCTTTACGTTTATTCTTAACCAAGACTAATAAAAACAACATAATAATCATTGATAACTGTTCAATTGTTAAATCATATTCAGTTTTTCCTCTGGATCACAGATTTGTCTGCGTTTCCATGGTTCTTCTTGTATCTAAATGCATAATATGATAAATACAATACAAAATGAGCAAACAATAATGTGAGGCTTCATCTGAGGAATATGGACTCATAACCTCTTGAGTAATTAAATTCTGATCAATCTCCCAGTCCCCTAAATCTTTTAAGATACTTCTAGAGATGCTGCAGACTGACCTACATTTGTGCCTCTCTCTCTCTCTCTCTCTCTCTCTCTCTCTCTCTCTCTCTCTCTCTCTCTTTCTCTCAGCTCATTGATATGCCTGATCATCAGAGGCATCGCTGAACTGGCTGATTGTCATTTTCAGCTGCAGTGCCACTGATGCATTTCATTTCCTCCCTGGGCTCTCTGTTGGTGTGATTAAGCACTTGCTGCAGTCAAACTTGACAAAGAGAAGTTGGATTAATAGCACCCTGGTTTGTTTATTGCTTAGAGGCACATTTTATGATATTTACATTATTCATCAAATCACCGTGAAAGGATGTATTGTAGTGCTGCATTAGGAGAAGTAGTTCTATTCTATGGGTGATCCTGACTGCTACTGCTGTTCCTATAGCTCACCAAGGGGGTGCAGCAATAAGTCGATGTGAAAGTCAGGACGTCAGGTGTTGCTTTGTTATTCATAGTCTGAGGGCAAACTCTCAATCTGACTGGATCCTTTCCAGAAGCACAGATTACACCGATTTCAGGTTAACTTTCGGCAAATTGATATTACGTACATGTTTAGATCATATTTGAATATGAAAATGAGATGTGACCTTTCTCTTCTGAAACCGAATTTGGTGACCTTTTCTGGTATTTCCAGTGTCATCATGCACTCTATGTGTGATGGTGCCATATGAAATACAAGCAACATTCAAACCAGTCACTGCTGGCATGCACCCTAGTTTTTGGTAAACTCTTGATAGATGTTGTGTCTCCACATTAAATTGAATTAACCGCAGCTCCACATGCCAGCTTGAACAGAGCAGAGGTGGGCAGTGTGCAGATTTAATTAGGACAACAATCTGCACTGACTGTGCCTCTGTGTGGCAGAGTCCACAGGAAAAGGATGTGAAATGCCCCGCTGAGCACCAAAGACTGTGTGGGCATTTCATTGCAATTAATACAGCACCATACATGCCGTAATGTAATATGCCTTTTTCTATGTGGGTGTTTGTCGACAAATCCTGTGTATTACACTTTACGGTGCCCGCTCTCCTCATCCTAGTGTGTTTAGATAATGGGCAGCAATAATTACATTCATCTCTGTCACATGGTCGTGCTAATGTACGATGCAGTTACTGTGGTGATGACAGCTGCAACAAAACAGCATTTACACATAAAGCTGAGGTGTGTGGTTCCAGAAATGTGTGCCTGTTAAGGTTAGGTTTTTCTTGCTCTTTCAAATTCATCAATACAGTCAGTAGAACAGAATTTATTCTTGCTGTTTATTATAAAGAAAATAGTTTCCTGTGTGTGTGTGTGTGTGTGTGTGCGTGTGTGTTTTTATGGTTTCAGGCTAGGCAATAGGAGCAGAGAATAAATCACAGACTGTAGAAAAGCAACAAAATGAAAATGTTTCCTGAAATAATAGGTGTCCAGGAGAACATGGCCTTAAGTAAAAACAAAAAATATTTCAACATTTTAATCCCAGCACAGAACGTCCTTGGTGGCATGCAGAGTAGTCACTGCTTTTTCCTTTAAGGCATTTTGCTGCCTTTTCATTAGTTAGTTAACAGATAGTAAACATTGGAGAGCGCTATGAAATATAGGAGGAGAGAGGGGGGGGGGAGGTGATAACATTCAAAATGGTCCCCAGCCCAGGACATTGCACACATATGAATACAAAATACACAGTATGCACATTTTCGACTACAAAACCTCCCAACTTGCCCAACTTCTATCATGTTCTGTATTGTATTTCTTCAGGAAAGAACATTTCCTTGTACATTCAGGTGTATTGCCACCTTCTACAAGAACTTTTGTGCAGTTGTTTTTGAACAACCCTGCACAAGTTACAGAGAAAGAAAGGGAGAGAGAGCGAGAGAGCAACAGCAAATGCCGCAGAAGGTTACATGAGGATATTTAAAAAATAACAACTTTTTATTAAATCTACAGTGTGCAGAACCTGTCTGCTTAATATTTCTACATGTGTCACGCATACTGTACATACAGTACACAAACAAAAAAGTCTGCAGGATCTGGGTGTTCCAGTTTTGCTCTAGGCCAGTTGGCCTTTGGACTTTTAGTTTAGTTTATTTAATTTGACCTTGTGACAGTTTTTGAGTTCTTTGTTCTTGTGATTACCTAATGTGTCTCTGTTGTCCTGTCAAGCATGTCTACCCTTGTCAGCCTGTCTTTGTGTTATGTTGTCTATTCAGTTTCTCCGTTATTTGTTCATGGTTGTGTGTTACCCGTGTTCTTTCTGTGTTCTCTGTTTTGTTTTCCTTGTTCTATCCATGTGTATGTTTTATGCTTCAGTTTCCTGTTTGACTTTGTAGTGTCTGTTTCTCCTGTGCCGTGTCTTTCTGTACTTCCTGCCTTGTGTTTTCCCGCCTCTGTGATTGTCTGCCTCGCCCTGATGTGTTCCACCTGGTCATCAGCCCTCATGTCATCTGTCTCTCGTTACTACCCTTGTTACCTTGTGTATTTAGTCACTGTCCTTTCTTTGTCTCTTGTCGCTTCATCGTCCCTCCTCCCAGTGTCATTCCCTGTGTCGCTTCGTCCTTGTGGTTTTGCCTTTCCTAGTCTTTTGTTTTTATAAGTGGTTTTTGGGTTTAGCGTTGGATTCCTTTTGCCTTCCTGCCTGCCTCAGGACACCTTCTGTTGTAAGTCTTTTGATAAACCTTCTCAACCTTTTCACTGCCTCCTCGCCTCCACACTCTGCACTTTTTGGTCCAAGCCTGGTGTTTCCTCAGACATGACACTGGGGGGTCTGTTATGGTGTGAGATGTCTTCTTGGCATGGTTTAAGACTGCTAAAACCCTTAGAGAGTAAAGTAATCTCAGTGAATTTAAAGTCATGTTGTATTATCATTGCCATCCATGGTGAGTCCTATAGGTTACTGTAGGCCCATGCAAATGCCTAGAAGTTAAAATCAATTCAGTAAAAATGACAGAGCCTGCGGGCAAGACACACTGGAAGATGTGTGTGTATCAGGTGGGTAAAGATTTTGTGTCACAGCAGTTTTAGCTGTCGTTCCAACAATGAAGCAGTTTCTCTATTCAGCCTGTGGAGACGATGCAGAAGGAAGTCTTTGGAAAAAAAGGTTGTGAGTTATTTAACTTGTCCATGTCTGAAATTTGTTGCAAAGGGGAGCATGCATGTGAGGTGGTATCAGGTAAAGTTTTCCAACTGAAAGTGCAAAGGCTCATAATAAATGATAAATTAATGTTGGCTCATAGCTCTATACAGCTGACATTTTGTAATATTAAGTGCAATAAACTCAAAGTAATTTCCGAAAATCTACACTCTGAGGAAATGTCAATAAATCCAGTATAATTCATTTTAAGTATAAAAAGGTCTCATCCATCATGAGTGACATTTTCAGCTCTCACACTAAAAGTGTCAATCCCTGCTATCTCACCCTGACTCCCAATCACCTGTGTGGGTTTTTTTTTTAGTTTTTTTTACTTCACTTCTTGCTTGTTTTGATGGACTCATAAAAAGTTATGGGGAAAGGAAGTATGGCTATTAAATCTGGTCATGTAAATTGTTACAATTTCAGACAGAAGTGATGGAGCTTGCTTGATCAACCTTGATCTTAGTGACTGTTGAGAATTTACAGTATTAAAAACCCAAAATACATTTTATATAGTGGGAAAGCCAAAGGCTATAGCTTATAGTGTACCTGGACTCATTTTACATCACAATCATTAAAACACCAAATCAGAATTGAAAGTTTTATTGCCACAATAAGTACACTTATGTGGAATTTGCCTTGGTGAAAGGTGCATACATAAACAAACATATTAAACATGAATGTAAAATAAACAAATACAGAAAAAAATACAAATATATACATACAAAGTAACTGTTTCATAAGAAAAAACCTGAATGAGTTGAATGCAACATTTTCAAAGAATATATAGTATATGCAAGGGTGGGGGGGGTTAGAGTAAGTGGGGGTCCGGGGCCTTGTGATGTAATTTCTTGTGGAAGAATGGTTTCGTATCCTTCAACAGATTTGCTCAATAGGTTATCTTTTGCTCGTACATTCTGGCCTTTGTTTATACTTGACTTGTTTTTAGCCATATGCTAGCAGCATGACTCAGTGGATGGCAATGTCAGTCTGGTGGTTCACCGTTTTGGTTAGCATGCTGATGTTAGCATTTATTTTTATTGCATATTCTGTTTTCTAAACAAATTTTAGTTGGAACAAAAATCCTTTGTAAAAAAGAATGACCTAGTGTGATAAAGCTGCTCTGGTGTCTGTCAGTGACCCAAAACCATTAAGATGATGACCATCCATTTGATGGCACTTTGAGTGTGGAGATGGAACGGTGGGAGAGGAGTGAACAGCAGTCATAATATCTAATGTGAAAACATGCTGTTTCATGGATGTTGCTTAGATTTCACTATGGAAGGATCAAATATTTTTTTATTACAGGAGATAGCTCTTCACTTTGAAGGAGCTTTTTAACTGATTTGCTGATGAGATGAATCACTTATCTTTTAATGTCTGAAACAAAAAATTCAAGGTTCTTTAAGTGTTACTTCACCGTTCTCTGTTACTGTACAGCTGTGTATATTCGGAATTATATTATCAAGGAGATATCATGAAGTGAAATATATCACCAACAAGGGATTAGATTAAATGAAAATGAGAAAAGGCTAACTGAACCGAGGGGTTTAATGAAACAGACCTTAAAAACGGTGTTAGCTTAAAAATGACTAAGTGCAGTCTATTGGCAAAGTTTAGACAAACCGAGATAAAAGAAATACGGCAGAGGCCAATGAGGATTTGAACTGCTCCAGGATCAATGATATTGAGGGGTGCTCTTAAATCAAGAAGAGACAGCTGAGAGAAAGCACTGGTCTGTGGATGATTGCAGATGATTTTTTACTTGGCTCATTGCTCAGTCTCTGTGAAAGTGGTCTGATGGCAAGTTAGAAGAATGTCCTGGAATGTTGCTTTTTTTTCTATTGAGAAAGCAAGGACTTCCATCATGATCTAATATTTAGTGCAGTGATTTTGTCTCAGTTCAGGTGATTATTTCAGACCACTTCATTAAGACTCCTTTGGAAATGATGTAATACCTGCTGCACTAGAAAAGAGCCAGTAGCTCACAAGAAACAACCACAATAAGTAAGTAATTTCAATTTTATGGTGAAGACAACTAAAAAAACACCTAAACATGTGGAGCACTTGCCTATCAATTCCCTGTTTACTGTACACAAATCCTTCTTTAGTTTTATTTATATGCTTGTACCAAATAACAATGCATTGAGGAGGTGCTGTATAAATATGTGTGGGCAGACAGACACAAGGGGTTTGATTTGTTTGGTACAGTTTGCAGAACAAAGCTGGTTCAGTAAGGACTCTCTTCCTGGTGCTGCGTACAGTGTTTATGCACCTTTCCATTCCTTGCCCTTTATTATGCTGCACATGGGTGACACAGGACCTAACTAGTGTGGGCTGCTCCAGCTGCATCTGCTTGTGAGCCCACTGGGAATGGTGTGTGTGTATTCTGCCTGCGCACCAAGGCTGCCAGAAAATATGGGGAGAGCACAGGGATTGCAGGGCTCTGCACTTACCTAAGCCATTCACAGGCTCAGCATCACACAGTTGATTCAGCACCTTGCTAATAGCACACACATTAACTGCAGCACAGATCAGAGGAGAAGTGCAGTATGAGAGAGAGCCCGGCGTTTAGTGTGTGTGTGTGTGTTGAGCAAATGTGTGCATGGTGCGTCTAGTGTGCGTTTGTGAGAGAAATAGAGGCAGGGAGAGAGAGAGTGAGGGAGAGAGCGGACGTGTGTTAGTGAGAGCTGGGAGGAAGGATGGCTGCTCATGTTTGAACTGCCTCAAATGCTCAAAGGGAGAGTCCAGGCAAAAATTCAGCAGAGGCAGAGAAACAGACGTCTCACTTGGGGACGCATCTTGTTCATCATTTGTGGGGAAGCAGAGAAGATTTGGCAATGCCTGTTGAAGTGAAAGAGGTAAGTGTGTGATGGAATGGCTCTATTTGCTCTGTATCCTCTTGTTTTTACATTATTAGTTTTTTTTCTTCCTGCAGAGAACTGTAGCCCTCCACAGCTTTGCATTCTGCCTCTGTCATGATGAATGAATGAGGCATCAATCGCTTCACCTTCTTGCCTCTCACTGCTGTTCGGTGCAGTCTCCTTGTGTGCATGGGGACATGATGCTAACATCTTCATCGTGTGTGGGTGTGCACGCGCGCATGGCAGTGCATGTGTGCGAATGCATAGGCAAGCTTATATGGGGAATAATATTTGATTACATTATGAAGATAATTGTTGTCCCTTCAGGGGGAAAATGCTGCACACACTCTGTTAAGTGTATTACCATGATGTATCAGAGACATTAAATCGGACCATGCAGCATTTAACTATTTGAGGATCAGTGGATTGAAAAGATGCTCCAAATTGAAACTTTGCGAATGAACACCTTTCCTTTCTTTTTTTGGAGCTGTCATTTTCAATCAGCATTTTCTCTAAATAGACCTGCCTGGTTGAATTATGACTAAACAAGATGTATTGCATAATGGACAATGGTGTCTCTGCAGGAAACAAGTCTTAAGTAAGAAGAATCTTTTAATGCATTCCAGTGCCATTTTGATTCAGTGTACAGTGACATATTCTGTAGATTTACAGTGACCTATATGAGCATCACTGATTCAACATATAGTGGAGAGCAGATGAGTTGTGACAAAGTTGTGACTAATGTCTTCTGACATCAGTGGGCTGATGTCATGTTTTATTATCCACTGAAAGCATTACTCTTTCAATCCCACAGTTTGATAAAGACAAACTGCCTCTTAATTCTGATTTATTCTAAGTTTGATCACTACAAAATGACTTTGCCCCACTGATTTACTTGCAATGGAAAGTGCTCATTTTTCAAATCTTTTCTTTTTGAAATGCATTTGTGACCAGTTTGAATCATGGCTTGTGCCTGTTGTGCCCTTGAGCTGGTCACCAAAATCTGAACTCACTCTGCATTAGATCAGACTCTGTGTCTCCCAAAATAATACCCTGGCTGCAGCTGGCCTCAATACTGAGAGTTGATGGGAACAAGATGCTAATCATGTCATTCTGTCTCCTGCATCGCTGCACCTAACATCTATATACCTTACTTTGTTTTTGTTTTTAAAGCTGAAGTCCGATTCAGAATCATCATCTTGACCTATTTGTCTCTGTGAGCACACTTAGTTAGTGATGGTGCAATGAGTTATTTAAACGAGCTTTGACTCACAGCGGCCTGGCCTTCCCTGGAGCTTGAATCAGACGGGGGACAGCACACAGGCCCTTGTCGAGCCTATAATTGTCCTCCAAATCCTTAATCAGCTGTCTGTAGAGGAGAGTAGTACCCTGTCTTTCTTTTGGCCTGGCGTCCATTTAGTGCTGCCTAACAGTAGCCAATCTACCTCCCCCAGAAGTGTTCAAGCTAGGATCATCTCTCCTGTGTGCCCCTTTCAACTCCTCGTCCCTCTGACACATTTTGTACATGGATATGAGGGGCTCTTGTGTTTGGTGAGGTGTTTAAAAAGCGAATCAAGCCCTCTACCTCCACATTTAGCTGTTCACTGCAGCCGTCTGATTTAATGCAGTGGAGTTGAGTTCTCAGCACTTGTTCGGTTTAATGCCGCAGCCTCAGAAAGAAGAGAGTTTGGGGAAATTTAGCAGCTTTTACTGTGCATCATTCAGCATATTGTGTCTATGCTAGTGAGTGAAATATCAGTTGATATTATATGCATTTGTTCTTAAAACGAAAATTGATTTAGAGTGGGTACGCAATTCAAACCGTAAAATGGGTTATAAATGATGCAGTGGAATTGATTTTCTCCACAATAAAACCCTTTAATTATACTCTTTGAATGTTTTGATGGGTCAAGTGTGAAAAAGGTGTATCGGATATTGATTGAGATCATTAGAGCAGCGAAGCAAATTTTTGTAGACACAAATGAAGGAAGTTTTTTTTAGAAAATCAGCATAAAATGTGTTTAGAGTCAAACACTGCCTCCAGTTCTTTCTCAGACCAAGATGCTGAATAATTATTCCACTCTGGTTGATGAAACCCATTTTGTTGAAAAGCAAAAGAGAATTTAAGTTCTATACTCGAAATACACAAGTGGAGTTTAGAGAAATATCAACATGTGTACCAGAGCAGAAGCTGGGTTATTGATTGAAGTGTCAGTGGTGGTAAATCAGGTCTCACACTAAAATAACGTAATGCTCATAACCAGTCCCATTACAATATTGCTGTATTTTGTCAAGGGGTTATTTTTAGACATGCTTACATTTTCCAATAGGGAACGTCAGCATTTGTTTAGAGGGAATGAAGCATAAAAATATGTCTATGAAATGACAAGTGTTTGCAAAGGTCTGCTCTTGGATATTTTGGCCGATACAGATATTGCTTGTATTGTTTCATCTCATGTATGATGTTCCCACCAGTTGAGGTGACCTACTAAACTTTAACTGAGGAACCTGGTGCAGATTTACACTTCAGAAAAACACGGCTTTACCCCGTTGTGATTTATTAGCAAACCCTGTTTGTGTCTACATTTTGTTTCAGCAGTCTGATCTGTGAAATCCTCCCTGTCTGTCAGTATTTGTACATATCAAAAGATGTAAACCTGCTCCCTGAAATCATTACAAAGGTTTTAACAACTAACTCTATCCATTTAAAATTGGCCAGTGACAAATTCAAACAGAAATTGAGCCAGAAAGTTCTATTAACAAACCAATCATGCATGCATAAATGATTCTGATATATCAGGAATACTTTCTTTCTTATGTTATACTAATAACATACTTTGAAGAAATGATTACCTGGTAGAGATAAGCTAAGTGATATAGTGTGCATCCTAGTCTGCACATAAGGATATGACACCAGAAAAACCCTACAACCACTTAATTACATAAGTGGTAAATTGCATCTCTCATTCTTTATTACATATGTGTGTATTTCTGTCTACACATGATCCCTGGCTCTGCACCAGCTTGGGTACAGTTGTCCTATAGTCAGATTGCTCAATTAGATTACGGCTCATCAAATAGCTTAAACACAGAGAAATTGTCTCTGAGTTCCCAGACATATATTAGTCTAACTTAAAAATAAGTGTGCATATTGGCATTTTACAGCACGAATTCAACAGATCGTGTTTTAAATTATACAAATATTGTATTGTTATTATTGGCTACTCTGTAATCATTCCCTTGTTGTGTATAATGTAAACATAATGTACATGCTACACACAAATGATGCTGCTCAGCGCCTTACTCATTTCTGTCTGTGTGCTTTAGGAGCAGAGTTCAGAGGGGCCTCCTCCACTATCTTTGTCCCAGGAGGCTAAAGAGGCGACTCTGGATAACCCAACCGCTAGTGATGAACTGGACACGCCCACCTCCATCGCCTCTTTGATTACCTCGACCAATGACAGCTCCACAGAGACCGACACCCCGCATCAAACAGACACTGAGGTGCATGATTTTATGTTTGGTCACACTTTGTCACCACTGACTTCTGACAGTTTGACTTAAACACTGTTAAAACAAAGAAGTTTAAATGCCACTAAAAATAACTTTCCTGCCATGATATTTTTTTAAACTTATATTTAACATATAACTAAATATGGCATGGATGTATTTTCTTTGTATGTTTAAAAAAGTAATTTTACTTAATTTATAATTTAATTAATTGATTCAGTTATACGTGAATCGTGAGCCTGCAAGAGCTATTGAAACTTCCAACTTTTTATCTTTACTTTTTTTGTAATCCATTATCACCAACATGTGGTTTAAGAAATATAGAAATACATGCATCCTAAAGGAAATTTTCCAAAGATTCACAACACAATGAACAATCCCGTATGAGTCTGGTCTCAGACGGGGCGTCACACTGAGTTACATTGACAGGCAGAGAATTTTTTTTCTCCCTCTGGAGCAAAAATACCATGAAACTGATTGCAATTGTTCTTAAAATTATTTTGCTCACACTCCACTAGGAAAGTCAAAACCAAATTCAGTTTACTAAACCAGACAATTAAATTTCCTGCAATTTACCCTGCATCTAAACAATGGCTGGACCTCAAGTTGTTTCATCAGAATCCAATCTAAACTCATTTTCAACATGAGGAATTCATTATTGTTTGGCAGGAAAGGAGAATTCATTATTTACTGGTGGCTCAAAAAGCCAAGGAAGTGCTAAAATGATGATGATGATTGATCATCGCTATGAGAAATGAGCTGGAGTGGGCTGTATAGGTTAAATGATAAACAAACACACACTGTAGGTAACAGAAATGTGTGGTCTATGCAGTAAATTAATAATAAATAGTTCCTGCTATGACTGTAAACACACCAATTTGGTGGCATTTAATTGGAGAGAGGAAACCTCAGACAAATGGGATTTTTAAGACTAACAGAGGTTCTGATTAGATTTTTGCAGAGATAATAGTTGTGGTGCATCCATCCTTGTAGGAGTCCAAGGCCATGGAACAGGAGGGCGAACAGGCTCCCAGTGAGACCCACAAGTCCTCAGAGACACAGCAGGAGAACTTCCAGACACCAAACACACCTGATCTCACATTGACTCCAGAGGTCCAAGATAACACCCCTATTGAGCAACCTATTCCTGAAGCAAACAGTCAACCCAGTGAGTCTGTTACACCAACCACGCCAACCAGCAACTCAACCACAGCACCCCCACAACCTCAGGTAGTACAGCAATCTGAGGAGCCTCAGCCAGTGAACCTAGACAGGCAGAGCAGAGTGTACACCCTCCCTGACAGCTACAGAGGCATTGGGGGTGACTTATGTGCAGGGTATGGAAGCCTGTCCCGTGCCACCCTCCACGGCTACTGGCCCACCAAGAACTTCCAGCCCAGGGCTCACTACACCTTACCCTTCCTCAGGGACAGCTATGCTCCTGCAGGCCTGAGCAGCCAGACAGAGGAGGACGGCCTCAGCGAACGGGGAGACAACCCTCTGGACATGAAGACTGACCACCCAGCTGTAAGTTACCCAACACTGGGGGGAATCCACCAGTTCAGGCCAATCACCACCATGGAGCTCCTCAGGGAGCCCTCGAGAACCAGGTAAGAGGACGGTACATTCGATTTAACTTTATTGATCCTTCAGGGGAGACTGTGTAAATGGGTTTCAAGTATGTTTGTGGTTTCCATGGTACCTAGATGTCAGCTTTATTGGCCAGGTTTGCGTAAACAACACAAAGACATTTGACTCTGGTTAATCTTTGCTCTCAAAGTACAACACTCACTTAATATATAAAGAATAAAAACAGGACAGTAAGAAATATAAAAAAATACTGTTAAGTATACAGTATAACAATACAATAGAATTTACAAAAAATATACAATAACAATTGAAGAGAGGAAGGAATAGTGCAATATCCGTATAGTCTGAGATTTAAGATTTAAATATGAATATAGTGCAAGGCAGTTCAGTGCAATGGTAATATATTAATAACAATATTGTAATTGTAAGATTGAAATATACATGAGGTAGAACATGAGCAGAACAGTGTTGATTGACTTTGTTCAGTGTAAGGGTGAGGGCTATTTCTGAGCGTTCAACACAGTGACTGCTACAAGAAGCTGTCTTTGTGTCAGCTGGTTTTGGCGAACAGTGCCCTGTATCGCCTACCAGAGGGAAGGAGTTTGAACAGTTTGTGACCAGGATGTGAGGGGTCTGCAGAGATTTTTGCTGCCCTTCTCCTGACCCTGGACCGGTACAGGTCCTGGATGGAGGGAAGGTCAGCTCCAATGATTCTCTCTGCAGCCCTAATTGTCCGTTGCAATCTGGCCCTGTCCCGTTTGGTGGCTGACCCAAAACAGACAGTGACAGGTGCAGATGACAGAATGATGGCTGAGTAGAAAGTGGTCAGAAGCTCCTTAGGCAGATTAAACTTCTTTAGCTGTCGCAGGAAGTATAACCTCTGCTGGGCCTTTTTTCTGGACAGAGTCAATGAGGGGAGACCATTTTAGTACGGTGGCCGACAGGGGCAAACGCCCTGAAACTTAAGAAAACACACGCAAATAGACAAAACACAAGCAAATTAAGAAAACAACTTAATTAATTTGACAAGACATGCGCAGCATTCGGCAAACGCACTGCAAATACACACAACACAACCAAATACATAAACGCACTGCAAATACACACAACACAACCAAATACATAAACGCACTGCAAATACACACAACACAACCAAATACATAAACGCGCTGCAAATATGAAACCATGCAAAAAGAAAAGCACACAAACCCAGAAAACAAATGCAACAAAAAAACGCAGCATCCAGATTACACAACAGAAGTTGTCCAGACCTCTAGAGGGAGCAGCTAGTGGAACAGCTTGATTTTCGACCCCACGGGGAGAGAGCGTTCTGCCTTTTTATTAGAGTTGGGTATGGCTGCAGCCTGGAGAACTCCATAGACTGTATATTAAATTCATATTATTATTATTATTAATAATATAAAGTCTATGCTCCCGTCTCATGCCCTCCCGGCTGATGCCGTCCCCGAGACGTCTGTGCTGATTGAGTATCACCTGTGACCTGAGTCGAGACACACCCACCAAACAAGAGAAAACATATCTATGCAGTTGCTCTCTCTCTCTCTCTCTCTCTCTCTCCCCATGGGGTCGAAAATCAAGCTGTTCCACTAGCTGCTGCTCCCTGTAGAGGCCTGGAGAACTTCCGTTGTGTAATCTGGATGCTGCGTGTTTTTGTTGCATTTGTTTTTTGGGTTTGTGTGCTTTTCTTTTTGCATAATTTCGTATTTGCAGCGCGTTTATGTATTTAGTTGTGTTGTGTGCATTTGCAGTGCCTTCTCCTAAAGTCCACTGTCATCTCCACAGTCTTCTTGGGGTTTAAATCCAGGTGGTTCTGACTGCACCATTGGACCAGCTGTTCCACCTCCTGTCTGTAAGCAGACTCATCACCATCCTAGATCAAACCAATGATGGTGGTGTCATCTGCAAACTTAGGAGTTTTACAGACGGGTTCTTTGAGGTGCAGTCATTAGTGTAGAGGGAGAAGAGTAGTGGGGAGAGGACACACCCCTGTGTGGCGCCAGTGCTGATGGACCAGGTTTTGGATGAGTTGCTCCCCAGTCTGACATGCTGCTGCCTATCAACCAGGAAGCTGATGATCCACTGACAGGTGGTGGCAGGCACTGAGAACTGGGTGAGCTTCTGATGTAGGAGTTCAGGGATGATGGTGTTGAACGCCGAGCTGAAGTCCACAAACAGGATCCTGGCATACGTCCCTGGGGAGTCGAGGTGGTGCAGGATGTATTGCAGTCCCATATTGACAGCATCATCCGCTGACCTGTTTGCCCTGTAGACAAACTGCAGGGAGTCCAGTAGGGGTCCTGTTATGTCCTTCAGGTGGCTCAACACCAGTCTTTCAAAAGATTTCATGACCACAGACATCAGGGTGACAGGCCTGTAGTCATTTAATCCTGTGATGGAGGGTTTTTTGGGGACTGGGATGATGGTGGAATATTTGAAGCAGGAGGGCACTTCACATAGCTCCAGGGACCAGTTAAAGATCTGCGTGAAGATTGTCACAAGCTGTTCAGCACAGACTCGCAGACAAGAGGGGGACACACCACCAGGTCCTGGAGCCTGGACTGGAGATCAGTCCCCACATGTATTTAGCCACTTTAAAAGGGCCGTGGGAAAATGAATCGGTAAATGTGTGTTGCTTTGTTACTCAGTCTCTAAAGTACACTACAGTCTGTCTGTTTATTAAATGCCAATCTTTGATCCCATTCAATGTTTTTTTTTGTTGGTCAAAATATTAATACGGTCCCTGATAATGGGATCACCTTTAACAAAGGCAACAAAGACAGCCAATATAAAGCCAATTTACCTTTGACATTAATAGCATAAATAACCTTACAACAGTTTGTTTTTTATCACTGTTGCAACAAATGTTATAAGTAAATGTGACCAAATGCCTTGACACCAAGCTATTTAACTCTATGGTGCACCTCTGTACCTACAGACTGGATTTCATAAATTTCATTCCATCAGTTCAGTTGTGATATGGTTTTTAAAGCTTTGAATGAAAATATGTCTAATCTATGAACAATTCAATTGCAAAAAACATCTAAACATAAATGTCTTTCCATGTGTGGTCCACATTTTGCCCAATAAACGGTCTTTGGTGTTTTTTGCCCCCAACGTCTCCTCCCAGGCAGCGCGGCAATGGTTATGTTTAGGGTTAGCTGCCTGGAAGGCGCCGTTGGAGGCGAAAAACACCATTGAGCCCAATAAACCAACTGAATTCCATTTTGTTTAAAAAATCTGAGCTGTGGACAGAGATTGAAAGGTCTGGCATCAGGCTAATCACAAATGAAAGAAGAAAAATGTAAAGAAAGCGAGACTTTGTTATGGAAGTTGTGTGTACAGTGCTATAAACTGCCACAGTACGGCAGCAGTAGAAAAATGTACAAATCAACACTCAGGCTAACATTATCACAGCGGTCCTGCTCTGAAAATTATATATCAATCTTTGTAGCTACACAGACACCCTGTAGTCGCCTCTATCTTGGTCCTGTGAGTCAGCCTGGACAATAGACATATGGACAGCAGTTAAGTAGCAGCTGGTATCAATCAGGAATAGCAGCCTGCTGCAAAGTCTATAAATAAGGAGGTTTCACCTGTTATTGCCTGCCAGAAGCTTTTCCTTATCCCATATAAAGTGACAGAGGAGTTCACAAAAGATACAAGCAACTCACTTATGCTGTTAAACTCCCTGAAGCCCAGACCCTAATCCACCTGTTTTACTCAACCTGTTGAATATACAGTAAAAGGAATAGTTTTTTAAATTTTGGGAAATATACTTGTTCACTTTCTTGCTGAAAATTAGATGAGAAGATCAATACCACTTTCATATTTGCTGTTAAATATAAGGCTACAACCTTATTTAGTTATCTTAGCATTAAGACTGGAAGCAGAGAAAAACTGCTAGCCTGGCTAAAATATCCGCCTCCTGCCAAGAATTAGTGCAGCATATAATACCCCCCATAAAGCCACAACTTGTTGCTTTTACACTCTGGTTTTTATACGTAATAAACAAACAAGAAATAAAATATTAATTAGTGAGCTTAAGAGGTGTTTTTTTCTAAACCTTTGAATAGAGCCATGCTAGCATTTCCTCCCTGTTTCCAGTCTCTATGTTAAGCTAAGCTAATTAGTTGCTCTCAGCAAGAAAGCAAATGAATGTATCCCAAAATGTTGAGTAACAATCATTCAAATCTTAACATTTTAAGAGTGATGGTTGTGTTTTTAGTTCTGATCCCCTTATGGATGCATGATTGTCTCTGTCACTTCAGAGGTGGATATGATGACGCCTTCATGGCCCAGCTGGAGGGGAACCTGAATCCTTTCTTCCAGGCCATGTGCCGAGCACAGACCCTGCAGTTCTCCCACAAACGCAGCAGCATGGTCAGCCTGGACAGCATCCGCAGAGACCCGCGCTGGAGAGACCCCAACCTGCATGAGGTGATCTCGATGCTTAGCCACCCAATGGATCCAGTCAAGTCCAATGCTGCCGCCTATCTGCAACACCTGTGTTATGAGAACGAACGCATCAAGCAGGAGGTGCGCCAGCTTAATGGGGTGCCGATTTTGGTAGAATTACTGGACCACCCTAAACCTGAGGTCCACCGCAAGGCCTGTGGTGCTTTGCGCAACATATCCTACGGAAAAGACCATAATAACAAAATGGCCATCAAGAACTGTGATGGCATTCAAGCTTTAGTCAGACTAATGAGGAATTCTAGCAGCATGGAGGTCAAAGAGTTAGCCACAGGTACAGCTCAATCCCTCACTCTTCCTGCAGCCATAACCTGCAATCCTTAATTTCATCTCTATAGCATTTGTATTGTTTCCTTTGCAGGCACTCTGTGGAACCTCTCCTCGCATGAGCCGCTGAAGATGATGGTAATCAACAACGCGCTTCAAACACTGACTGATGAGATCATCATCCCACACTCGGGCTGGAGGAGAGATTCAGCTGACCCCTCCAAACTGCTGAGTGCTGATTGGACCACAGTCTTCAAGAACACCTCTGGATGTCTGAGGTAAGCTTTGCTTCTGTCATCGAACAAATGACAAACACAAGCTGACTTGTCACGGGCCGGGTTCTCGCAGCGTTGCTAACAAAGTTGTTTCTGCAGGAACGTCAGCTCAGATGGGGCGGACGCTCGACAGAGGTTGAGGGAGTGTGAGGGGCTGGTGGATGCTCTCCTGCATGCCCTTCAGTCAGCAGTTGTCAACCAGGACACTGACAATAAGGTTTCTGAAGTCATCGCAATGACTTAAATTTAGAGACTTTAAGCTTTAGTGCGTAACTTTTAGATAATAATGAACATCCATTACATTCAAGCCATTGCCAAATGAGTTGCTACAAAACTAATTAAAGCGCCCATATTATGCTCATTTTCAGGTTCATAATTGTATTTTGAGGTTGTACCAGAATAGGCTTACATGGTTTAATTTTCAAAAAACACCATATTTTTTGTTGTACTGCACATTGCTACAGCTCCTCTTTTCACCCTGCGTGTACAGGTCTCTATTTTAGTTACAGAGTGAGACATCTCACTTCTGTTCCATCTTTGTTGGGATTCGCACATGCGCAGTAGCTAGGTAAGGATAACATCAGCTAGCTAGCTGTTTCTCTAACTTCAGTCAGTATAAGGGGACATGTAAGTAGTTCTTTTGTAGATTATGGTGAACTCGTGTGTGTTGTAGCAGTGTTTTGCCATTGAGAACGAGGGGGCATGCTAGCGGTTAGCCCCCTCCTTTCGGCTAGTGATGTAGAAAACCCTGCAGATTTTGAACAGCTCACCCAGAGACTGAAGGCAGGACACATTCAAAAACAGTATCTCACTCAAAACAGCATGGATGTTTTTGTTTCCAAGTTTGAATGTGTGTGGAAGCACCACAGACACAAAATAACACAAACCCAAATCCCAGAAAAAGTGATTTTTTTCATAATATGGGCACTTTAAGACTATGAGCTCCACACAACTCTCTCTGTATTTCTCAGTATGGCTACGTTCAGAAGATTGTGACGATTGCGAAGATAATAATTACCTCTTCTGAAGAAATAATTACCCATCATGTTTATTTAATCCTCCATGTCCTCCTTGGCTACTAGCAACTGCGTGGGGGAGGGGTGGGGGCGGTGCAAAATCACGGAAGGCTTGTATCATGTGGATGCGCCGACAGTTGTGTTGTCATTACTTAGAATTCCTCATGGGGGCGACAGAAAAGCTACGCACTATAGCTTTAAGAAAAAAATTCAACCCACAATGTATTTTAAGCACAATTGCTGGTTGATGACTATTAATTGTTTTGGTAATTAAATGCTATGTTGTAATAACGACTTTGGATTGATTATTTTCTTCGCAATTTAAGTTAATAGCATGTACACAACTGCAATTTGATTTAGAGATTAAATTCAAGTCACCAAAGTAATCAAAGTATGGTTCTCCAAAGTCTGACATTACTCAGAATTTCAATTTTGACAAATCATCAATACATTTTATTCTGAAAAGTCAGTGTAAACACTCAGATGACTCCTACTGCCATATAACTTTCTGATTGAAATCTTTTGTCATTATCATCCATTCAGTCAGTGGAGAACTGCGTGTGCATACTGAGAAACCTATCCTATCATGTTCACAAAGAGATACCAGGAACCGAGCGATTTCAGGAACCCCATGCCAATCTGATGAGATCAGTGGGGCACCAGAAGAAGAAGAATGAGCCTGACTGTTTTGGAGGGAAACGACCCAAAGGTTGGTAGGCCATCACAGTTGATAACATCACAATAATCATTACTGGTTGTATTATTTCAGTTTAGGTTGCTTTGATTGAAAACATTGTTTTAATTCAACTATAATTCAATTTCTCAGGTTGATTCATTTGCTTACTGACAAATCAAAACCCACATGTGAGGACATATATCGTATCTTGGGTGTTTCTCAAGATACAGAAGATGATGATTAACCCCCCAAATTAAAACTTGAATATGCTCGATTTAAGATTTGAGTCTGATAAGGGCTTAAAATAGCAGTTTGTGCAGTGCACTATACTAAAACAGATGCACTGATGTCTATGATTGTACAAGCACTAGCAAGTCATTTTCAAAGGGTTTTACAGTTTTGTTTTTGTCATGTTCAGCCCAGCTCTTATTTTATGTTTTGTTTGTTTTCTGGACTTTTTGGACCGCTGTTTTGCCCTGTTCTGTGATCGTGTTTTTGAAAAAGGGCCATCTGGAAGCTGTCCCTTGGGGGAGGGATACTGTCATGTTCAGCTCCGCTCTGCTCTTATTTTATGTTTTGTTTGTTTTCTGGACTTCGTGTTTTATTTTGTAATCCACTGTTTGTATACATTCCTGGTCACTTGTCTTCCTGTCTTTGTCTACTTTCCCACCTCTGTGATCACCCTCCCGTCCCTTATGTGTCGCACCTGTGTGTAATCATCATCACCTGTTCCCCTAGTATAATTACTCACCACATTCACTTACCCGTGCCAGATTGTTGACGAACTTTGTGTACTCACTTTCCAGTGTTATTTTAGTTTGTATTTCCCAGTGTTTCTGAGACCTTTTGCCTGTATCCTGACTACGATTTTTGCCTGCTGATTTTGCACCTCTGCCTGTTTGTTCTTTGAACAATAAAGGAACCTTTCTTCACTACTGCTCTGAGTTGTGCATTTGAGTCCGCCATTGTACCCTGTCAGTACAATCTGGCCAAGATGGACTCAGCCGACTCCAGTATGGATCCAGTGGAGATTATGTCAGATGAACTTTGTGATCTTCTTTTCGAATTGGTGGAGCTAAAGGACATGTGGAAGGAAGCTAGCAGTGAGTACCAAAAGGAGAGATTTTTTGCTGGAAGTTCGAGAGAAGGTATCGGAGAAACCTTGGTTAAAGGACTCTATTCCTCATTGGGCAATACGCTTCATTTCTACTCCTACTCCTCCAACTGCTAATAGGTTTAATTCATGTAAGCCTGTTTCTCGGCCTGCTAGCATTGTGGCTACAGGTTCTTTTTTTTTTGTCACCCAGCCTGCCCCTTTTGCCTACATTTTCTAGTCGCGTCATTTCTCAACCTGGAGGAGAGCCAGAGACTTTTGTGACTTTATTCCAATATGCTGCTATGTGTGCTAGACGGACTGAGGAGGCCAAAGCAGTCAGCCTTCAAGCTGGAAAACAAGAACTCAGTACGCTTTCTAGCAATTCCTCTGAACTCCTGTCTGTTGGTCCTACTGCTACCTGTTCAGCAGGCACCCCCAACATCAAGCAGTCCTTTGAGGGGACCCGCCTGGCTAGATTCCCTGGAACTCGTGGAGGCCATAGACGGAGTAAGGGTCAACATGGCTCCAGATGCCCTGTCCAGCGTCAACCTCTCTCCAGTCCTGAGTTCACACTTTCCAGCGGTCCCAAGCCCGTGGTGTGCAGCAGTCCCGAGTCCGCAACATGCAGGCTTCCAGAACCTCAGTGGACCCGTCTGGCTATATTTTCTTGGAACCGTGGAGGCCACAAGAGGACGTGGTCAATATGGGTCACGACACGTTCCCTGCTTCAACCTCTTTAGCCCAGAGCCTGAGCTGTGCAGCGGACCTGAGCCCATGCTGCCCAGCCGACCTGAGTCGGCGCTGTGCAGCGGGCCGCAGTCCTCGGCGCTGTGCAGCAAGCTGGAGCCTGTGCTGTTCAGCGCGTCACAGTTGTCCAGTGTTCCAGAGTCTCAGCTGACGTCCAGCCGTCCAGAGTCTCTGACCGCTCTTCTAGAGTCTTCCAGTCGCCCAGAGTCTACGCTGACCGGAGAACCAGAGTACTTGCCGACCGCCGTTTTGCCCTGTTCTGTGGCCGTGTTTTTTTTTTTTTTTGGAAAAAGGGCCGTCTGGAAGCTGTCCCTTGGGGGAGGGATACTGTCATGTTCAGCTCTGCTCTTATTTTATGTTTTGTTTTCTGGACTTCGTGTTTTATTTTGTAATCCACTGTTTGTATACATTCCTGGTCACTTGTCTTCCTGTCTTTGTCTACTTTCCTGCCTCTGTGATTACCCTCCCGTCCCTTGTGTGTCTCACGTGTGTAATCATCACCTGTTCCCCTAGTATAAATACTTACCTGTGTCAGATTGTTGATGAACCTTGTGTACTCACACTCCAGCGTTTTTCTAGTTTGTATTTCCCAGTGTCTGAGACCTTTTGCCTGTATCCTGACTACGATTTTTGCCTGCCGATTTTGAACCGATTTCTTTGAACAATAAAGGAACCTTTCTTCACTACTGCTGAGTTGTGCATTTGAGTCCGCCATTGTACCCTGTCAGTTTTAATCTTCTCATCCATAACACTCCACATAAACGTGTGTACATATACACATACAGTTCTTAGTATACTTTGCGTCGAGCATCGGTTTCACTTTTTTTTTATTTTTTTTTTATGCCAATGCCAGCCAATTAGAGCCTGAATATTTCATATCCCTGCACATACAGTAGCTGATGATATAATTTGCTCTGCCGCAGGAGTGCCAGGTTCCAGAATTGAAAAAGCGTGTTTATACTTATAGCCTACTGTTTCATCAGTTATGTGATTTTTTTACACCATGCAACCGAGGAGGTTTTGAACTGTGAAAAACCTTTGATGCTGCATAAACCATATAAGTAACACTTATAGCTGATGAATAGTAACTAATAGGCTGCAGCAGTTTGTGCTGCAGGACACAGGCTAATGGAGAAAGAATAGGGTTAGAATTAATTGTGATTTAAAGTTTTATGGCTTTTCACCACTGCTAACCTTTCAGCTAATTGCACAAAATTGACAAATGCCTCTCTGAGCCAAACATCAACCTGATACTGTCAGTTGTATCGTGTCTCACCACATGGAGCAGCTCTGTGTTTTCTGCTGCTGTATAATCTAATCTTTAACATTGTTGTTCTTTTTCCTTAACCATATTCATCAGAAGAGTGGTTCAATCAAGGTCAGTCTGCTTGTTACTGCTGAATATTTTCATGGTAGTAATATGATTTAATACCACAGTGAATTTGCTGACATTACTATCTATCTACTGATATAATGAAAACCGGTGTTTGTGTGCATGTATGTGTCTGCGATGTACAGGTTGGAAAAATGGATTAATGGACAGGAAATATGGTACATTGGATTTACCAAAACGCACAGAACAAATGAAAGGTATATATTTAAAGACTGTCAACTTTGCATAAGACAAATTCTGATTGTGGTATGACTCACAGTGACATTAGGAATTAGGTAGGCTAGGCTAACTAATAATAGAATAATATGCAGTCCTTCCATCAGTACCTGCTTTCTGTGTTATGTTATTGGCTTTGTATGCATGACGTTGGCATGGCCCGGAAGAGAATTCATTTAAATGCAAAGCTGCACTCCAGCACCTGCACCACTTGAGGAGAACTTCATTACTAAAACAAAATGACTCTCCATCTGAAAGATATTTTTATCTGGCAACATCTAGAGGAGGAACATTTCCTCTGGCAGGCACTGGAATTTGCTCAAGATACTGCCTGACACTGAAGTAAATTTATTTGCTACGGCTAAACTATCTTTACCTTTTGTATAGCCATATGGCTGTTTTTAGCCATGGATGCATTCTGTATATGGAAACTATGGGCACTTTTTTTTTTTTTTTTTAACTACTGTAGGGCTGAATATCATATTTGGTTCTGGCTGCTGTTTAAACAGATCGAAGCTAAGCTCATGTCTCCAACACTCCAGCCAGTGAATGCAAATAAGTATAACAAGCATGTTAGGGTCCAGGGTCAGCTTTATACTACTTGTAAGCCGTCTAGCAGCTACCACTGGCTCTCTACAAAAAAGCTCTGCAGGAGTCTGACAAAGTTGTAATTTTCTCATGTAGGGTTTTATTTAATTCATCTATATGTTGTTTTACTAACCCGCCTATCTACTGACCTAAACTAACCTAGATAGAAGAAATTGTGGACCAACGTTGATATATTTGCATTTGATACTGACACTGATAATAACACCATCATTGAAGTCTTTAGCCGCTGATGGTCATGCAGGCACTTTTCCACTGCTTGAATATCATCCTTGACTTTATCTGCCTTTTTGTTAAAGGCTTGGAGCTGCTGTACCAGCCAGAGGTGGTGAGGCTCTACCTCTCTCTTCTCACCTGCAGTCACAACCACAACACCCTGGAGGCAGCTGCAGGGGCACTGCAGAACCTCGCTGCGGGACACTGGGCTGTGAGTAGATGGAATAGTTGCCAGTTATTTCTTACACTCATCACTGGGTTGTGATTGCGACAGGGGTTGTGATTGTGGCGTGTATCCCAAACATAAAAATGAGTCTGGAAATGGGAACATTTAACTTTATATTAATGTAGTTATTAAGTGACACTTTGTTGGCTCAGGCTATATCCAAGTAAGATCGCAATGACTGCTGTTAGTGTCCTTATACATAGATCCAGGATTTGTCTCTATATGACATCATCACTATTTCTCTCTGCTCTCAGCTTAAGGAGAGACTTAACATGACCTGTACCGTAAATATTGTGTAGATATATTAACCTTCTAAGTCAGTCTGCACTGTGTAGGGTCAAACAAGACAACCTCCCCAGGCCCTTACATGGGGGCCTCCGTGACCACAGCTTTTTTCCTGGTCTGGTTTGGTTGTATTTCTGATACTGCATCAATGTTAAAGTGTGCAGGAGGGAGATGTGGGATCAATCATCTTAATTCAACCAGACTCTCTAGATTGACTTTGTCACCACCCTTTATGATCAAAAATCACTTTTACTGCTATGTACCCCAAGTGGATCCATAGGGCTGTCAAATAATGTGCTTTGCCAAGATATACTGCGCCATGAATGTCACTATAATTTAACCTCAGCACTGAGGCCATGCTCAGATTAAAGGAATTTTCAAAATCAGGTTGCATCATACACATGAGAGCAGTTGAGAAAGTTCTTAGTGTTCTTGAGTTGAGTTATGAGTGGGTAGTTAAGATAAAGAAAACATAAACCCACATATACTCCCAAACATCACTCAGCTGTATTTTGTGTTTGCTCTTGTAGTGGTCTAGCTACATCCGGGCCACAGTGAGAAAAGAGAAAGGGCTGCCTATTCTGGTGGAGCTGCTGCGCTCAGATGTGGACAAAGTGGTGCGAGCTGTGGCTATTGCTCTCCGCAATCTGGCAATGGATAGAAGGAATAAAGACCTAATAGGTACAGGCTTGTGACTCTCATCTGCATACGCGTCTCTACACTTGCACACTAACTTTGCTATGTTGTCTCTGTCATCACAGGGAGCTATGCTTTGAGGGACCTTGTCGGTAATCTGCCATGTGGGCAGCAGCACCCAGCAAAGAATCTTGAGGGAGATACGGTGGTGTCTATTCTGAACACTATCCATGAGATCATCACGGATAGCCCAGAGAACGCCCGGGCGCTCATACAGGGTCATGCTGTGCAGAAACTGGTCGCCATCAACAGGTCAAGGTACTTTAATGTCTTTTAATTAAATTATAAATGTAAAACCTTTACACACATTTCTAAATATGTACTGCATTCCAAACTAAACAATACAATGTTGATCAAATATTAATGGTATAGCTTGCTAAACAGAAGTCCAAAGTCAAAGTTTCAGATATTGTCCTTTTTTCAAAATAAGATTGAAAAAGACTAAGACTAAGAAACTGCATTGGTATTATAGTATTTGTTGCTGCAACTGCTTAATATCCGTTTGCACTTCAGACACAGCCTCGATGCAATAGCTGATGATATTATAGGCATCAAATCCTAGGGCAATCAGATATGGATTTTAATCATCTGGACAGTATTGTCTCAGGGCTGTCCTCTGTGGTTTAAAATAGTGTCTAATGATTTGTTGTCAGCCATTCAGCACGGGAGACCAAGGCTGCTTCCCATGTGCTCCAGACAATATGGGCCTACAAGGAACTGCGAAACGCTCTGAACAAAGCCGGTTGGAACAAGAGCCACTTTAAGGTATTTGTTTCTCAAAAATGCATAATGAAAAAACAAACAACATATGTTCAACTGTGAAGTCTTTTGTCAGATAAAAAGAAAAGTAGGGAAAGTGAGATTTGGGCTTGATCTGAACCCAGAAAATCTTGTGCACAGTAGGCTGTAGGCCACTGAGGACCCTTTATCCTGTTACATTTAAAACATGAAGAAAAATACAAGGTGTGTTACTGTCCAACACTCAGTACAAGTTATTCTAACCAAAACCAATGTAATACCCTTTTATAAAATTACAGGAAAGTCTAAAATTCTGGTTGTCATACAGTAATGTTATCCTTTTTTGTCTTTCAAAGCCAACAACTACCGGAGTGACTAAAAAATCCAAGAGTGGAAAGCAAGGCAGCGATGACATCACCTTGCCTCTCATGGACAAAAACCAAGGTCAGCAAATTGTTGCATTCTCTCAGCAAAATGTTATTTAACCATCATCTAAATTAAAAAAGTGTCCTCTGGCTTGAGTAAGAAAAGCAGTTTTTAAACATACTGAGGTTCTTGTCATATCAGGGACAAATACATTCCAGTCCCAGACCATATTCTTCTAAAACATAGCCTTAAACCAATGATGTGCTGCCAAGGTTATCAGTGCAGAGACTTGGCTTATTAGCCTGAACAGGCTCTCCCAGAGGCAGGGCACGCTCACACATCACCAGTCACATTTAATTTTAACGTTCCAAAAGGACACCCGCTTTCCCACATCAAGAGTGACCTCCCGATTTTCAGTGCTTCTTTATGAATTATGAACATAAACACCCTTTTGAACTATGAACTACTTTCAACTAATTATTTCATTGCATTTGCCTGTTTCTCTCACTGGTGTTTCAGTCTAAATGAATAGCTTCTCCAACGTGAGGACTGGCCTGTTGTTGAATTACTGTTGTTATAGAGTTTATAGGCTTCTGTAGACAGCAGTGAAATTAATAGCATGTTTTTTTAATTTCATTGTTTTACTTTGAAGTGTTTCAGAAATTGGTGCTTGGAGTGAAATGATCAGATCGACCTTAGTTACACTACAGGCTAGAATTGAGCCACATTCAGGCCTTATTGAGTAAAAAGTTAGTTTTGTCAACCTCTGACTATGTAGCCAGTCAATTTTAATAACTCTCCTTGAGTAAAGTTACCCATATAACACAATTAGTAAAATGAGGGATAAGTTACACCACGTAGCATTCAGCTTCACTAACTTACTGATATTGTTAATGTTAGCTAGCATTACTGTTAGCCAAGCTACTAACCCTGGGGTTCCTTATTGAACCATTTAATTAGATAAATTAAAAATAATTAAGAGTTTATTCTAAAAATGATTGAACTTAGTTTCCAAAAGCAGGCTTTTTACAGGTTGACAAAGGTTTCCCTAAACTGATTTACATGTTCTTTTTCTCTGTGTAAGACTCATCTTTGCCACACCTTTGCCATAATGTGTACTGCTAGTATAATTATAATTTCCATTGCAGATGTATATTCCAGTTTAGAGCCAAACGACAGAGTTGGAGATGGAAAAGGGCCTGTTGTGGAAAGAGACACTCAGGTAATCTGCCATTTGAATGTACTGAATTGAATTTGTTTACATTGTTTACATTATGTTTACAGACTTCATGACCTATCCCTGGTATGGAGGATAAGCAGGAATTGTATCTGTTGTTTTACAGGATTTTGTTTAAAATTATTACTTTCCTGACTTGCGTTTGTAACCGTCAGTGTTTTTTTCTCATGCAAATTGACTAACACTGTCTGCATATTTTTTTTACCTAGGCGATAAGTGAGAGAAAACACTTCATCAGAGCTGGCAGGCCTGCAGTGGGCCTCATGGATAACAAACCTCCACCACTGGACTCCTGGGTGTAAACGTAACAACACGGCCAGTCAAACTGGTTAAATCCTGTAGAGACACTTTACATTGGTAAAATATGGGTTTGTGCCATTTGCTCATTCTTGTACAGAGAAACATGTTCAATTAAAAATAATTCCCTTTGTTTACAGGAAATAGTGTGCCAAACATGTACATGTAATTATTATGGAGGTTATTTGGCAAAAGATTTAATAGATTTTGTCATTTAAGTTGATATATTGTATGTCTAAAACTCATGATGGATTATGTATTACATCTGAAATAGCCTAAATATGCAAACTGTGGTGACTCATGACTCCAAAGAATATATGACATGTACAATTTGAATTATGAGTATGAGATCATTTATAATAATTAAGCTTAAGGCCTAAAGTCTATTCTATTCTATTGCTGTCCATCCCTATGGGTTCTGGGCTGTAGAAGATTCTGATATAAAATAATTTTTCTAACATTTTTTGGTCAGTGTTTGAAATAATTAAGATTAGGGCTATCATCGGCCTATTCATCAAAAACATCCAAATAATTTGGAATTCAGTTTATTCTCGACAAAACCTGCCATCAGACTAGACTAGACTAGTGTGCAGTCATTAGAGAATCTTCTCTATTCCATTTGTTTCATGATAGGCAAAATGGGATTGTAAATGTGTAACAAAGGACTGTTAATATTCTAAATGAAGGTATTTATATTGTAATATTTATTGTAATACCCATGTTATTAATTAAAGGTTATTGATGTGCATTAGCTAATACCAGTAAGTGATCCTACATTCTATACAACTCTGCTTTGCAATGGTTCTTTTTGCATTGCGATGTTGAATGAAAAATAAAAATAAATGATGTGCATAATTTCTCATTTTTATTTGTATTTTCTTTTTGTATTACAGGCTGAATTTTATACCCTCATCCATTTGATCAGTGGGTACCTGTTACATAAAACAGCACTCACTGGCCAGTTAAACAACCCCACTTTTGTGTTCTGAACGCACTTAAATTAATTGGTAAAACAAGTGTCCTTGTAAGTATCCTTATTAGTTGTCCTTATGCACCGTAAACCCAGATTTAAAAAACATATTCATTACTAAATCACATAGTTGTTTGTAATAATGCACTGATCATATGAAGCAGAGATAACTAAGGATGTTGAGTTTCTGTATGGGAGGGGTGGGGTCATTTGAACTGTTCTGCGCTGAAGCAGTGCAAGGGCTCATGGGAAAAAAATATGTTCTGATCGGTTTCTGTCCTAGTTAAAGTGTGTTTTAATAATGTTCTGTTAAAGTTTTGGTTGTGAATGTATGTTACGTGGGTTTTAGTTTTGTATGGTTCATTAAGTGTTCATCTACATTTGTTGTTTCACCATGACCGAGACCCAGATGGGGACTGATAGGTTCTGGGCAGTGAAGTAAGATGTTGTCCCTCAAGTCCATGTAGAGCATGTTGGAAATTACAATCTGTGCATTGTCGTTCTTTCTGTTTTACTGGAGCTATGTATCAAATACATTGTTCCTGAAACTATACTGTTATAAAGAAAAAACATATTTGTAAGAATGAGTTCTGTAGGGTCTAATGTTAATATAGTTCAACAAAAGTAACTTGTGTTAACTCATAATTTTTAGTAATGACTACTAATGTAAACTTGATTTGTTTACTGCATCAACTTACCAATCTGTGATGATACAACTTGACCTATTAAGTTTCACCTTGTGTAAAAACTTAAACGGTTTAAGGCAACCGGTTTCCACGCCAATTTCTAGTAAAGTCAACTAATTTGGGATAACAGCGTAGTAGATATTGCAATAGTGTTCAGATGTATGACCCTTTGTCTACCCCCAGTATGTATGCCCAATTCAAAATTTACAATATTGCATGTATGATAAGGATATGTAGGATGAAAAACCTTGCATTAAAACTTTGATATTCTCATTAAATATTTCATAAATCACAAATTTGGCATAAAGGGACTAAACCAATATTTGGTTTATGCATAATCAATGACTGTTACACTTACATAATGCATCTAGTGATCCAATTTTTCTGTGAACATCTTACTTTGTTTATATTCACATTTCTCTCTATTTAAGACCAAATGTTTAGTGAATTTTCCACCTTACAAGCTGTCAAGGCATAACCTCTAATCCGCAGTAGCCATGAGGAGTGACTGAACTTCACAGCCAGTGAGAGGGCTGAAATGTGTTGGCATTAGTCATGTTTCCTTCTGCAGGCTGCAGGGCTCACTTGCATAAGTGGTGGCATTAGCATGTACTGTGGGTTCATATATGTCAAGTCATCATATGTATATGTCTCATATACTGTACATTGATGACGCGCTATGGCTGAAATGTCTTAGTGATGTTTGTTTTCCGTCACAATCTTCTAAAATGAAGTATTTTTTAAATTACTTTTCATTACTTTTTATTTGTTATTTGTCTGTCTAAGTAGGTGTACGTTGAAATGATGGCAATGATTGCATATGTGAGCTGTCAGACATTTAAGATAAGGAGGCAGATATTGAGGCTACGCTGGCCTCTTATGGAGATCACAAAGCATAAATTAACAATATTGTTAACTTGTAATAGATTTCCTGCATCAGAAGGGAAAGAAGTACCTGCAACATAATTTCCATGTTTAATTTGTCCCTACTTTTGGTGAATTAATTAGATTTATCTCTATATCCATCAGTATTCTTTAAAAATAAATCATCATGGTTGAATCTTCTGATTTCAGCATGGTGATTTAAAGCAGTTCATAAATCAGTCTTGTCATGTCATGGCTGTCATGTTAACCTAAAGTCACTGAAGGCAAGTTTTGTCAGTGGTTAATCAAGAAAAAAAGCATACATCAAAATATCAATGGAAATTATGGATAGTCATACTGTATGTTCCTGGCGGGGAGAGAGAGAGAGGAGGGCCGAGCAGGGCCTTAGTGACATCTCCAAACATGTCAGCACAGCACATTGGACAGCGCAGCCCTGCCCTCAGAACCAAACCTCGAGATCAACAAGGGCAAAGCCGTTTTCTCTTTGCCCCAACACAAATCTGTTTTCCTTTAACGAAGAAGAGTCCTTCCTCGAAAGGTTAAACCGTTTGCAGGTATTCTCTACAAAGGATCCCTTGCGTCTTCTCATCTGACACTCAATCTTTGGATTTAAACCTTTCTTACACTCAACCATGACCGTTTCAGTCTTCTCCAACCTTGGGTTTATACACTCTCTGACTGTCCTACTTCTGATGTTGACTGGTTTGAGCTTGAGCAGTCCCGTCAGGTCTCCTGAGAAACATCACAGGGTGTCAGTCGGTAGGGATGTGGATGATAATGAGTTTCTTGATGCACAGGACTTTTTGAGCCAGTTTCTGTCCACAATGAACCTCACAGAGCTGAGGCCCCAGCCCAGGCCCCTCGCTGCCCGCAAGGAGCCACCAGAGTACATGCTGGAGCTGTACAACCGATTTGCCAATGACCGGGCTGCTATGCCCTCAGCCAACATTGTGCGCAGTTTCAAGAATGAAGGTACATATTGTCTTTGTTCAACACCACAAACATCTTGCGAAATGTACATATTGCATTAAAAAAGTAACATGTAAGCCCCCTCGAAGGATTAGCATTCAAACCATTGGGATCATGTTTGATATTGTAATAATTTAATGATTTGCAAAATTGGATTGCTTTGATTTAGTGCCATCTGGAAGTGGGTTAATTGTTTTGATTTAAACAATGAAGCTGCTCTTGAACTAAGCCTGGACCACAATACTGATTCAAACTAATCAAAAACATATATTATGTGTATTTGATTATGAGTTTTGCCCACAGAAACATACAAAATGCATTGAGACACACTTCTTGATATTTTAATTTCAGATTCCTCCCCCTACAGTATAACAGCCAGGGGTGTAAGGATACATCCTCTGCTATTCAACATCTCAATGCGCCACCATGAGCACATAACAATGGCTGAGCTTCGTATTTTCACCCTGTTCCAGAAGGCTCGAAGACCATATGCTGGCATTGACTGCAAGGTGACCATCTACGAAATACATGAGCGAGTTGTTTGGACAAAAGAGGTGGGGAAAGAAGGGAGAAGGAGGGATAAAGGGGAGGTGGTGGAGATGAAGGATTTGGAGGAACTGGTGACAAAGCATTTCCATGTCAAAGATAACAGCTGGGTGTCGTTTGACCTGACTCATGTGGTTGCACTCTGGCGGAAATCAGGGTATGCAACTCACAGACTGGAGGTCCATATTGCAAGTCTGGGGTCAGAAGAGGAAGGGGCCACACAGGAGGTCACAGAGCAGGGCAAGAGGTTGGTTGAGATTGATATCGAAAGGAGCTTGGAGGGGAAACACAATGCGGTGATGATTATATTCTCAGATGATCAGAGCAGAGACCACAAACAGGATAAACAGGAGCTCAACCAGATGATTGAACATGAGAATGACCTTCCTGAAAACGTGGGTCAGAGCCAACAACCTTTCTGGGGTCACGTTAATCACAACGCTGGCCACGCTAGCCAGGACGAGCTGGACAAACAGTCTCTCATGCAACTGCAGTCCAACCTTATCTATGACACACCTCCCCGAATCCGTCGCAATGTTAAGAGCGAGCCATGCAAGAGGACCCCTCTCTATGTGGATTTTAAAGACATTGGCTGGGACACGTGGATCATCCAGCCTGTGGGCTATGAGGCGTATGAGTGCAACGGTGTGTGCAACACACCCATGACCTCCGAGGTCTCGCCTACCAAACATGCCATAGTGCAGACACTGCTGAGTGTTAAGAGTCCAGAGAGAGTATCGCGTGCCTGCTGTGTTCCCACTAAGTTGGAGCCGACCGCACTGCTTTATCATGATAACGGGGTGATCACTTATAACCACAAGTATGAGGGAATGGTGGTGGCAGAGTGTGGCTGTAGATAGTCTTGAAAACTATTACATATAGAGATAGAAACTGTGCGCTGATGTTTCACTCATCATCTCAGAAAATCTTCTCATGTGCTTATTTCCACAGAATCTAGGATCTCATACAGTGGTGTGTAAAAACACAAGTCTAGATTTATAGTTGTAAATTAGGGAATTCTGTGCTACATGATGTAAATTTGAAGTTGTATAAAGGTAAATCAGTAATTATTATTAAGTGTAGAATATAAAGCTGTCTGTCTCATGATTTATTATGATTATTTGCTGATTTTTGTATTTTACAATGCATTTGGATAAGTTCCGCAGTTAATTATAAATTACAGGCCATATTCTTGCAAATGTGGCATCAGTCCCTTTCGACACAGTGACGGAGATGACGACAAAAGAAAGAAAGTTCTGATGACAAATGTGAGGTGAGGCAAAAGGTTTAATACTGCAGCACTGAAATCAGTTACAATGACAACCTTTTGAATATTTTGGAAATATGTGTGTGAGATCTAAGTGCACCTAAGCACAAAAGATGTACTCTGAGTGCAAAGTTTGCACTCTGGGTTATTTTAGTGCTGGAACAGAATATACTTAATAGACGGAATGTTCCACTCGCTGTCTTATTGCAACATCTAAATGTATTATCGCTGACTTTTCATCACAGACATTGTTCAACACTTCTTTCATCCATGTACATTTTGTTCTGGCAGAAATTATTCCTCATGCAAAAGTTGAGAAGCTCCAGCTTTTTCAAACTAAATTGAAAAAATATACATTTTAGGATAGCCACCAGATAACAAGATACGTTAATTTGCACTACTTATAGGATGCTATATGTTTTTGTTTTTTTTTATATGAAAAGTCTCTTAAATAATACATGCTGCAGATTTGTAAATGGTATAATTTGTTTCTGTGCCCTGTGGCATGTTGGAGCCGCTGAAATGATTTAAAGAATGTGACATTTTCTCTCTTATTTGCTTGCCAAATTTGCAGAAAATATATTTTCTCTGGCTTTGACCAGGAGAGGATTTTCATGGGGTCTTGAAGCTCTCCTGGGCTTCTTGTCTAGAAAATGAACAGTTTCTCTTACTTCACATTGCTGTCAACTGCTGTGAAATCTTTCCTCACATCCCAGCCATTCATATCCTGCTTTTGGTTGTCACACCAATAATAATGTAATTAAGGTTGTAAAAAATAAAAGATCTGAAAATAAAAACAGTCATTGAGCAAGTTTTGATTTCTTGTACACCCAGTTTCATTGTCAGGTAATCACAGCATTCCCTACCTAACAACCTTAATCCCCATCCCTCTAGCACCACATGCCTAGCGGGCCTCTCTCTGCCTGCTTCCATGCCATAGTGATAACAAGGTGTCAGAGCCTGGAGTCTTGTAGACCGTCACTCAGGATGAGACGCCACTCCAAGTGGCAGCATTTGTGAGAAGGTGGTGTCAGATTCCAGCTCTCCAACGCCAACATGCTCTATTGACAATCCTGCCATTAGGTTGCTCTGTGCCCTCTGAACCCTCCCACTTCCTTTTTCTGACACTGGCATGCTGACAACCTTATCAAGGCCACAGCAACAGTACAAATGGAAAAAAATACATGTCACATCATCACCTAGCTTCTGCTGTTAACAGACGGAAGCAGATAACAATAATGGAATAACACTGTGGAACTTTCTAACTTAATAGGATCCTCACTCACACATTTACATAGGCCAAGTGTGCAAGGCAGAGATACTGACTGGCAGTGAACAATTAGATTTTCCAGTGTGGAACTAAAGTTTTAATGTGGAGAAAATATTCCTAAAAACATCAGTATTCCTGACTTTGTTCAAAATGGCTTGTTGTTTTAGTTTAGGGACTGTACAAATATTGGGGTGAGGAGAAGGGGCAGAATGTTATATATCATTATATAAAAATGATATATAAGAAAAACTCTCCTTTTGACTTTCAAATTTCATTTTTCCAGCTTGTTTTGTCAGCTTGAACTATCTTCACTATATTCACTATGCATTATTGTGGGTTCATTATATTCTATGTTCTGTTATGCTGAATTTAATTTATGGAAAACAGAAGCATATCAAAAGATTAAAAAAAAGAATATTACATACTCCTCCAACATATTTAATAATTAAGCATTACAAATATAAAATTCTGTTTATTTTTCTTAACTTCATAAACAAAATTAGATTTATAGTTGTCCAAACTTTAGTTCATGTGAACATTTCACACCTAAACCTTAATCTGCCATTGAAACATTGCTTAATATCTGTATACTTATAGAACATTCATGGTATTGGATCACCACAAACCATTGTATGTAATTATGATAGTTATGACATTTTCTATTTGGGTTATTATTTCTTCAAAGGTAGAGAAAGCTATGACAGGCCAAGCTCACCATAATGACAAATATGTTCCCTGTTGATGAAAAGATGCAGTAAATAAAAGCTGCTTTTACATAACGTCTCATTCCTTTCAACTCGTTAACTCATGCGTAAGCAACAAAGCTATTGATGTTCATGGGAGGAAAACTTTAAATCATAAAAACCCATGGTTAATCTCATTGGGAGATATGGCAGAGAGAGTGAAAGAGATTTGGACAATGTACTGTTTTCATTACTGTAATGTCACACAATATGATAACCACAAGAGGGAGACTTTATATTACAGTAAAACGATCACACCACAAAAGTTACACCTGACACCTAAATGATGTGTTTTGAAAACATCATCTTAAGGTTAAGTGAGTCTTGCCCATTACTGTAATGTTTAAATCAACCATGAGGGTTATGTTTTTCTTAGCTGGTGAGAGCCAACAATGTTTGTCTCACCACATCATGTTCCATTTTTAAAGCTGTAGGCTCTTATTGCCTCCCCTTTTCCTCCAACCTTTTCAGTACTAGGTACATGTACTCTGTCATTTTAGAGTATACCCACCAGGTACAGTTCAAACAGCAGACTTTACAATGTGCAGCTTTCAGCCCCAGAAACCAACCTACGCTGAAATACAACTAGATTTTGATTCAGGAGGAGCCCTCTAAAAACAGTGTTTCAAGATGAGGTACTATTATGGCCAGTCTTAAATCCCTTATCACTTCTGATAATGTGCTTTAGGGGTGCATATTCTACAAACCAATTGATTTGAGACACAGTCAAGCTGGGGTGTTTGGGGGCCCCTGAGCACTTTGACCAGTTGGTAATCTGGCACATTGGTCGTTTCTTAATTGGAATTTAGACATTATGATTGTTTGACTTACTTGACTGTTGAATACTTATTAACCATGGCTTATTTTAATCATTCTTGATTAATTGGAGTAAAAAAACAGGACATTTTCAGAATTATTAAAATATCTGCTGCACTGCACACTCAAATTGGCACACATGTAGCACAGAACAGTGAGACAAATTCTCAGAAAAAAAATTAACTGGTTCATTACAGTAAAAATATATACCGCTCTAACATTCTTCTTCTAACGTTTTATGGCAGTTGGCAAACAACTTTTTTGTGTGCATTACCGCCATCTTATCGCTCTAAAAATAATTGATATTGTGTTATTTATTAGCAAGGGCTTGCAAACAGTAGGTGGGTAACGTTAGGTTTAATTTTTTTGCACTAAGATAAACAACAGAGCCACGCCTGTCACATATACGCGTGTATGCATGCGCAGTTGGAGCGTGGTGGGTTGAGAAGATTTTTTTGTTTATTTTCGTGGTTAATGTGTTGTTATATTATTGTTAATGTATATTTTTACAGTTTAGTGTAACAAGGGCAACAGATAAACGGGTACAGGTACACATTTAGCTAGCTAATGTGATATTGTAACATTTCACGAGGTAACGTTAGCGGATTTGGGTCATCATAGAAGGTTAGCCAGCGAGCTAGCGTTAAGTTGAGGGTCTTGTAGCGTTAGCTAGTTAGCGTGTGTGCTAGCAAGCTAGCAAAAATGCAAGCTAGTTTACGCTAACGTTAGATAGCATATCAACATTTAGGTAGCTTAAGCCACTCGCTTATCATCTTGCACCAATGAGATTAATGCTACTGCGCGGATAAATCCCTGTAAGTCTAGTTTGTGTTTTATTCAGGTAATGATAGGAGACGAATGCTTTATAAAGTAACGTTAGCGTCAACGTTAGCTAACAGCCCAGCTAACGCCCACAGAAACACTCAACATTAACGTTAGCTGAGCAATGTTATCTACCTTAATGCTCCTCAACAGTTGTATATTTGTTAAACATATGTATTTATTTGAATAGTCGTAGGTAATTACTGATCATTATAATTTAGGTTAGGTTGGGTTGCACACTACTGAGGCATTGTGAGGAAAGATACGTTAACGTTACCTGTGTTTATTAGCTAGCTAGCTCTGCTAATGTTAGCTACGTTAATGTTACCCATCTGGGCTAACGTTAGCTACGTTTGCTGTAAAAATGCTCTTTAAAACCTAACGTTAACCTAATGTTCATTGTATCTTCATTTTAATATGACAATCCCACTATATCAATAGAGTAAAACACAGTTTTTGGTGCCATAAAAACGTTTTGTTTAGCATTTCAGCCTTTATTTAAAGGCTATATTTGCAGAGGACGACCAGTCAGAACTTGTGCATGAGTGAACGTGAGCTGTGAATTAATGCAGTGGTTGTCAATTTGTAATGTATGTTGAAAGCAAAAGTTACCGTAGTTGTAAAACACATGTCACATTAAGATGGGTATATTCGCAGAGTAAGATAGCAAGACAACCTAAAATATGTAGGCTATCTGTAGAGTTTTTAAAAGTTGCCCGAAAACTCTTTTCTCCAGCCACTGTGGCTAACGTGTTAATTGTCATCTGTCATTTTAAAGGTACATTATTGACTTCATAGAGAGCTGAACATGATCCCTCTCTTCCTACACCTGACATTAAGTCAGGGTGATACACAGATTGTACATTGAGTGTCACTTTATGTAATGCAGTGTGAATTTTGGTTGGCATACCCATCTTAACTCATATTTATAGTCTATGGTCATAAGACACTACTCTTTCTGTTTTAGGTTGCTAAGCTCGGGCAGCATTCGATCAACAGTACTGTCACTTTGACACTAATACTGATAAAAGGCATAGAGGATACCACTTGAAAGTCTCCCCAAGGTTGAAACCTAAGGAGCAAGATGTCAATCACGAACACTCCCACAAGCAATGATGCCTGCCTAAGCATTGTGCATAGCCTGATGTGCCACCGACAGGGAGGGGAGAGTGAAAGCTTTGCTAAGCGAGCTATTGAGAGTCTTGTCAAGAAGCTGAAGGAGAAGAAAGATGAGCTGGATTCCCTTATCACAGCCATCACTACAAATGGAGCTCATCCTAGCAAGTGTGTAACCATACAGAGAACTTTGGATGGACGCCTACAGGTTGGTTTAATATTAAGCTCCTTGTTATTGTACAAGAAAACACTACCTATCTCATTAGATCTTCCTCTCTGTGCTTTAGGTTGCAGGGCGAAAAGGTTTTCCTCATGTTGTCTATGCCCGACTATGGCGATGGCCTGATCTACACAAGAATGAATTGAAACACGTGAAATATTGCCAGTATGCCTTTGACTTGAAATGTGACAATGTTTGTGTTAACCCATACCACTACGAGAGGGTCGTCTCTCCGAGCATTGGTAAGTGAGCATCACAGGTTTGTTAGTCTTGACTAGATCCCATTGTTTTAGGTTATTGGGAAAAACAGAACAATATTACAGACACGCTGAAGGATTGTGGGGTTGATACAAGTCTACAGCACTTCTAGTCCTTATTTAGCAACAGATGTACTCCCACACATTCTAAGTGATAATATGATGCAGTGATCTCGTTGAAAAAAGTATAGCCCATGTTCTAATTCTCACTCAGAATATTGACCTACATAAACTGATGAATGATATATCTGTTATTTTTCATGTTTTTGCAGACTTATCAGGGCTGACCCTTTCAAATTCAGGTAAGGAGGTGCCAACGTTTTGCTGTTTGCTCATTGAAGATTTTGTGGATGTCCATTAGTCTTACATATGTCTGTTGTCTTCATGTAGGTTCACTCTTGGTAAAGGATGAGTATGACTATGACAACCAGCAATCTCACTCAAGCTCTGAAAGCCACCTGCAGACTATCCAGCATCCCCCGGCAAGACCCGGTCCACAGGAGATCTTCATCAGCCCCTCTCTACTCCCCCCATCAGAGGGCAGCGGTTCAGCTTCAACCTCTGCTTTCTCTACCATCAGCGTTGGACCATCAAGTGAGAAACTACACGGGGACCACACATATATGCAAAACACAATGGAAGATACAGTCTGTGCTAGTTTTTGCCAGTCAGAAATAAATTCATGTGATCAAGTTTTTTAAAAAAATGCTGTAAAAATATTAATTTTCTATCCTTATACAAGTAGGTCCAGGCCATTTCATAAGCACTTTTTTTTTATTTATTTATTTTTTTTATAAAGGAATTGCCTGTTGATTAGTTTGAAATTTTAATTGGGCAGAGTTACTTTGCATGTAATAAACATCTATTTTTTTCATTTAGCTTTATAATCTGATCTACCACACAGACTTCAAGTTGGCACAAATTTGGCAACACAACTATTTATTAATTTATATTTACAGACCCTACCTCCAATTGGAGCAGAAATGGCAGCTTCACCGCTGCAGTGCCTCAACATCAGAACGGGCATCTACAGCATCATCCACCCATGCCTCACACAGGGCATTACTGTGAGTTGATGAAAAACAAAACTATTCTGCAAAACTCGCATCAAGCCTTATAAATAGTCCATATTCTTTCTTTTATTCAATGGAACCTCTTAAATTGATCTCCATATTAAGGGAATTTACCAGATGTAAAAGTTGATTTGAAAAATGTGTAAAAGTGACGTAGGTGGTGTAGATCAAAGCTCTTTTCCCCAGCAGACTTTCTCATTTTTATATATATTAATGCATTATACATATGCGTGAGGGCTAATGCAAAATGTTTTACTGTGGTTAAATTAAAGACTAGCCATGCATGTTCAAGATCAGCCTCAACCTTTGACATTTTATGAAATCTGGTCATTTTCAGCACCGTTGCTGCACAATGTGTGCTGCATGATAACATGTCACACCTTAAGAACAGGTGTAGTTTTAGAATTGCTTGTTCAAAACTAATATTGACATGTTCTTGCAGGGCCTGTTCCCAATGAAATTGCGTTCCAGCCCCCCATATCCAATCACCCTTGTGAGTATGGAGTTGCAGATGGAAGTCAATCCACATATTTAACATAATCAGTGTAACCCATTTAACCTGTAGTTGTTTGTTGGGTTGTTCCAGCTCCAGAGTACTGGTGCTCCATTGCTTACTTTGAGATGGATGTCCAAGTTGGGGAGACGTTTAAGGTGCAATCCACATGTCCGATAGTGACTGTGGATGGCTACGTTGATCCATCAGGAGGGGACCGCTTTTGCTTGGGCCAGCTGAGCAATGTCCACAGGACAGAGAACATAGAGAGAGCCAGGTACTCCCTCACATACTTGGAGATATATCATCATTTAGTTGATTCAAGCAATTCATGTTAACTGTATGTCTCTAGTTATAAGTGATTGAAAGTAATGCAGTGTCTAGGTAATGTCTCAATTTTCTGACTGTGTTTACCATTTCCCCCTCTTTCCTTTCTGTCCTTAGGCTACACATTGGCAAAGGCATGCAGCTGGAGTGCAAAGGTGAAGGAGACGTCTGGGTGCGCTGTTTGAGTGATCATGCAGTGTTTGTGCAGAGCTATTACCTGGATCGAGAGGCTGGACGTGCCCCTGGAGATGCAGTTCACAAGATCTACCCCAGCGCTTACATCAAGGTGAGATTGCCGTATAATGGTCATACAATGAAACACAGATACATTCCAAGTAGGTGTTACTCAAATTTACAAATTCCTGAATGTCCTTGGCTCTGGCTACATTTACATGCACACCAATAATCCTGTCATAATGTGATTAAGGCTCTAATGCAATACGATGGGGCCATTGTAAAAACCCCAATCTTATGTTAATGACATTATGCTCAGAGTTAGAGGAGCCCTAATTACAATAAAATATGTGAAGCATCCCCTTTATTAACATACTTTATTAATCCCACAAGGGAAATTACAATTTTTTCACTCTGTTGTTAGTAAAGTGAGAAAAAAAATAATACATACATGCGGTTAGACAGTCAAAATGATGGAGTGTCCATTCAATATCTTGTCTCTTCAATATCAATACTTTAATTTTAGCATTTGTCTTGTCCCCTGCCAGGTGTTCGACTTGCGTCAGTGCCACAGGCAGATGCAGCAGCAGGCAGCGACGGCTCAGGCCGCAGCTGCAGCCCAGGCAGCAGCAGTGTCCGGGAACATTCCCGGGCCTGGCTCTGTGGGAGGCATCGCCCCTGCCATCAGTGAGTGTTCATACTGATGCACTTACTCTTCAACAAGTGTATTATTATGATTGCTTCTCAACATCAACTTCCCTTTCCAGACTAATGTCAGGGACTTTCTTATGGCATTAGAATGCACAGCATTGTGAGCAAGAGAATTATAGAGCAGCATGAACAGAAGAAAAGCAACCAGCAGTCTTTTTTTTTTTTTTTAATGATGAAGAAAATAAAAACTGGCATACAGGCTGTATTTTCAGTCAGCATATCTTAACTCCGCTCCTTTTTTTCACATTTTCTCATTTATTGGAAAGCTGTAGTTAAGTTATTGATTTAGAGTACACACCAAGCAGTTTGCCTTACTTTCTGTTTTTGTACTTGTAAATGTTTTCAGCATTGGCATGCTCAGCAATGACAACAAATGGTAGATGATGAAATAAAGTTACATATAGCTAACATCACTACAGGCTAACATTTACACAATGACTGGGCTTTAGCTTGAAGTAAAACGTGTGGCCTGATCAGAGTGGAAGATATGCCTTTGACTGTAGTACTTTTCTACTTGGCTGTATGTCTATCTGGTATATGTTCAAACTTTTACTACAAAAGTAACTTCGCTAACACATATCTGCAAGCTTTGGCCTATAGTGCCACATCGATCTAAAGATCTGCCTGTAATTCCCTTGCAGGTCTTTCGGCTGCTGCAGGCATTGGGGTTGATGACCTGCGCAGGCTGTGCATCCTGCGGATGAGCTTCGTGAAGGGCTGGGGGCCCGACTACCCACGGCAAAGCATTAAAGAGACACCCTGCTGGATTGAAATTCATTTACATCGAGCTCTACAGCTACTGGATGAAGTTCTGCACACCATGCCCATAGCTGACCCTCAGCCTCTTGACTGAGTTGAAAGACATGAACTGTACAAAAGAAGAAAACAATCAGGCTACTTTTTTAACAGACCACTCCACCTATAGGCCTGGAGTGTATAATGAGAACTGCAACTACAGGGATTCTGAGTAGGTTGTAGGAGTACCAACAAGGATATAAATGCTGGCAGTATACTCCAAACACAATGCTTTCAAGTCAAGAGCTGCGGGCAGTTACCAGTATTATGAGTGAGACTCCAGGTATGGTGTCAGTGACTTCCAAACAGCTGGAGCAACATGGAAAGTACACTGGGATAAGTTGTAGTACTCTGGAAACATGCTGCCAAGAGGATGAAAAAGGAAGCCAGTATCCTGACATTGTTTACCAATTGGAACTTCATAACAGCATGAAGTTAACAAGGCTGTGTGTCTCTCAAATCTCAAGTTGATACAAAAATACTCGCACACTGATATGATAAAAGATGCAAAATGTATTTAGCCTTGGTACTATACAAAAGAAATGCATAACCACAAGAGAGTGTAGGGTGTCAAACACAAAATGATTTATACTCTGCTGTCATTTTTTTTCAGTGTGAACATTTCCCCATTTAAGATTTGAAGATGTAAAGAGCCCCTGTAACTGACTGACAAAAATCCTCTTTTGGACTATTTAGTAAGAGGGCAAACTATTTGGCCTAACACCAGTAAAGCTGAGCACAATGTGATGCCTTGTATTGGATGAGAACCTGATATTTACCCTGTCTGAACATACTAAATGTCATTTCAGTTGGAGTATACTGCCGATCCAGTCCTCTTCTATTGGCCCTCCGGTGCTTATATGGCTTCATGTAAGTGGAGTTTTTCACCTCACAAATCAGGATATTTATGTGATCATGTTATTCATTATGTTTTTGAAAGATGTAATCTTAATTATTTTTTCAATGCTGACAGTCCATATTTGACGTTTAAAAAAAAAAAAATTCCCTCCCAAATAGTTGTTTTTACTGACGTAAAAGCATTTGAAAAGCTCATTTTAGCTGACCTTGGCTTCTCTTGCAAAACCATAAAAGTTCCATTATTCTACCACCAGTCAAGGCTGTTATAACATTGAGAAGTGATTTTTTATTTTTTATTTTTTTTCTACTGAAATATATCAACCTTTTTATGAATCAAGTTTATCATTGGTTTTATAAAACGTAATATTATTTAAAATTGTAATTTTCTTTATTAGATGTCCACAGTGTCCATTTAGCACTTTATTAATTTGCTTAACTGTATTTTGTCTTGTTTCGTAGTCTCATGCATGGTATCCATTTAATTTCTTAGCATAGTTAAAAAGTATTTCTTGCTGATGGCCTTGGTAGGATCCATGGAAAATGTGCTTCAAATAGTTTGCCTGAAATCTGTTTTCGTTATCAAACGCTCACCCACAGCAGGTTTGAAAGGTGTATTTAGCTCTGTTCTGGCAAAAATGATTACTGTTTGGAACATATTGAGTTGTGGTGTACCAATGGTTAATACAAATTTAAAATATTGTCTGTGTAGGATGAAACTACTGGGTAAACCTTTCAAACCTAAAGGTGGTAAATCTTTGATAACTCGAAAGATGCATTTTGGGTAGATCCTCAACATCACTTTAACATGGCTCACCACCACTCATTTTAATTTGAGCATTACTTGGATGACACTTACCGTAACGTATTCTAGCCAACAGCTGAGTAAAGGAATGAAGGAGGGAATGAACTGTGAGAGGAAGTGTAAGCCATATTGATGCCAAATATATCCAATGAAAAGGTTATCAGACTCCAGTCGTTTTAGTGTTATGTCGCTTGTAAGTCTTAGTTTTAATTATCAACTGAATGATTTCAGTTTTTGCTCAGCACAATTTATCAAACAATATTTTGGTAATTATAGCTCAGTTTACCTATAGCTGTTGCAGTATTTTATACTCTTTTGCTACCTTTACAGTAAGGGAACCACAAAAATAAAGAATGATGCTGTTCTATTTTCAGGAATTGCAAATTCCTGCTCATCTTAATCTTTACAATTGTGTCATACATTCTGAATACGTACTGAGTTTGGATGATATTGGTGTTGGTATATGTACGAGTCTGGTTAAATAAAATACAATTGGCTAACACTATTGTTTCGGATTTTCTTTTAGTGTGAAGAGTCAAAATGATGAGAGAGGACACTTGACTTTGAACAAGAAAACGTTTATTACTGCAAAGACGAGTCACAAATTTTAAGAAAACAACACTAAGAAGCTAGCCTGAGCTGAGATCTGAAATATTCAGAAAACCAAACTACATGTGTCTTTAATAGTTTCTATAGTAATCAATACGACACACTAAATGATAATGTCTTTATAAATATAATAGTCCCCCATTTTTTATGTAAAATACACAATACAAATCACCCTACACGCATTGGTTAGCTTGCCAATTTGAGAAGAAAACTGAATGGCACACAAAGAGAGTCACATGAAATGTGTGTGTGTGTATATATTATATCAGATACTATACATTATCCCAAAAAGAAGGAAAAAAAGAAAATCACAAAAGCACTTTAGCCAACATATCTGATAAAATGTTCACCAAATCAAATAAGACACAAATAAATATACCTTTTTCAGTTTTTGATATATACATATTTTGTCTAGGGTGAATCAAAAATAAAAAAACCTTCCTCAAATGCCACTGCCAAATGCTTGTGCTTGCATTAGAGCGTGCTACAGATGGCCACGACTCACTAGACTGTCAAATGGCACTTGAAAACATCCAAATACAAATCTCAAACAGGTCACAGCATTCAGAAAATATCATTTGACAAAAGAAACCACGATCATTGAGAAAACAATGCATAAGAGCATTAGCATACAGTAACTCTCCATGTTCAATAACCAGTTCTGTACAATAAAAAGCCGTCTGCAGGTAATGTACCATGTGTAAACTACTAAGTGTGTGTGTGTGTTTGTGGCGTCACATCCAGTCAATAAATAGTCCAGTCTGAGGACAGGTCTTTATGCTTCCCTGGTGTCTTTTCAGTGGCAGCACCTGTGCAATGAAATATCTGCTTTGATAGCCCACCAGAGACCCAATAGTCACCCAGGCCATCTGCTCTGGCCGGGGCGAAATTAAAGGCACTGGAGTCTGCTATGGGTCAGTGAAGCTGCCGTTTTGTCCAGGTGAAGAGGCATCTCTTAGCTTTCGCTCCTATGACAAGTTAAGGAATAGCTTATGTCTTTTTTTTCTGGTTGGAAACGGGCTCCTTTGCAAGCAGCTGTTACAAAAACAATCTAACTTCTCGATTTCAAAGACACTGAGAAATAAAGTACAATTGTGTTGGCAGCATTAGCGTTGGTCCGGTGTTAACCAGGCAGGCTTTGAGATGCAGAAAGCTGAATCACTGGCACATTAGTCTATGTATAACAAAAAGGGGAAATAACAGAATTGATGAAAAAACACAAAATAAAAACAGCACATGATAGGCGTGCAAGACCAGAAAGCACACAATTAAGATTTAAAGAAAACATTTTAAGCCAAGTCATTTCAGGCACAAAATAAAACAAGTTTACATCTACAATCTTGTACTTCATTTATAAGGGAGCTTAAATTCATATGTGAAAAAAAAAAAATCACTCAGTGGGAGAAAGGTAAAAGGATAGAAAAAGTATCCTGCAAAACCTTCATTCCTAACCAGCACACACATCCAGATTTACAACATAATCAAAAGTTTGAAGTCACAGACAGAACCACATCCCTTTTTTATAACGTCATTTACAAAAATTCAGTGCATGTTGGAGTCAGTCAAGTGAGCTCTTGGGAATGGAGTTCATTTTGTCGCAGTTATTATGAGAACACAGATTTATGTGCAGCGCTTCTTCCAACTTGCATTCGACAGTTTAATACCAAAAGTCAGGGAGCGAGTTCATCATGGTCACAGGCTGATGTAAACAAAATGCCTCAGGTCTTACAACTTTCAGCTACTTATAGTTTATTGACCTTTTCCTGCAGACTTTTCAAACTGTTAAGTAATATAATAGGAAAGCCAGGTTTGTGTGCGCTCAACTCCTAGATCTGGTAAGCCAGACATTTCAAGCCAGCAGACTCAGAGTAAAGCTACAGTATGAGATGAGATGTGTACCCTAGGTTTAATAGATGAGGAATGTATCTTTGGGCTTGCCGGAATTTACTATGCAGATTCCCCAAAGTGTCATGAAAATGATTCAACAAACCATCTGTGAGAGTCCACTGACCCAATAACCTAAACGACACGCAGTATTTGCTCTCCCACCCACTTCTACTGCTAAGCACATTTTCTACACAGGCACAAAGAAAACATTTGGCAAAGATCCCGTGTGTACTTCTAGTATTTGAAGGAATCATTGGAGATACTGGTGATAGAGCCTAAGGAAAGTGATTACAGCAAATACAGTGCCAACCTTATTTTTTTTATTATTTTTTTTTTTTTAAACCTTAAATCAACCTACATGACTTATAAAGAAAAACAAAACAACAACAAAAACCCTCTGGTCCTCCTGTACAGTAGGTCTGCCATTTCCAGTGGTGTAATTCAAGATTCATTATCAGTACCCATTATAATAGGTTGTAATGCGTAAGCATCTAAACCAAAACACAATAAATATCAATAAATAAACATCTCTGCAGAGAAATCGTGCAGACCATTTCAACAAGCATGAAAAAACAATAACAAAAATCATTTTTAGTAACAAAATGTTCCTATTTAGAGGATTAATCTCAATCTCCACAACATAGAATGCTATAACAGTTCAAGTATTAAGATGTAGTCTAATGAATCAGAAGTTAGTCCCCATGCCTTTCCCATTTCACAGTCGAACTAATTACGGGAGCTACGAAAAGAAAACAATCACGTATAAAGCAACAGATATATGTGGTGTATGATCATTATATATACTATACATATATATATATATATATATATATATTTCTTTGAATATCACAAAATATCTACTTTTGATCCACACAAGATGATCTTTAAACAGGGAACAAAGGATGAAAGCATTTTTATGGGCTAAAAACTGAAATGAAAATGTATCAGAGGTGAGAGAAAAGCAAAGCAGTTTTTCTCTATCGCGTTGAGAGTTGTGCAGTACAGTGGTGTGTGTGCAATAAGGTTTGGTGACTGTGCTGCACGCGTCAAAGGGCTGGCACCACTGGTTTGAGGTAGGGTGACTGATGGATGTGTTCCAACACATTCACACAAGCACGCAGACACACAGGCTTATATACACATGCACATAAAAACACAGTGCAGACCTATACATCCGTGTTCACACACACACACACACACACACATACACGTGCACACACACACACACACACACACACACACACACACACACACACACACACACACACACACACACACTCTTCACCCGATAACAAAGGCTAATGCAAGAATAGGCCTCAAGAGGGCAGAGTGAGGGCAGGAGCAAGGCTAAAGACCATGATTCAGATAAGTAATAAGCTTAGTAGAGCTGATCCAGAGAAAAAACAGTTGTTTCTGTGCCTGCATTCCTTGGTCTCGACACTGATGAGCCAATCCAAATCCAGCCACAAGTCACCAGAAAGCCAAAGTTGTGGCTGGGACAATGCAGAGCGAGTGTAGGCTTCCTGCAGCACACAGTCAGGACTACAAGGACAGCTGCATTTAAGGATAAGGCACTATGATAAAGCCGAGGTACATTAAATCCCTGACATTCCGTCTGCTCTGCAACATGGCACTGTGGGACAGGAAACAGCTTTCAGGTGGCCCAATTGGCTCCCTCTCAGCTTCCTCTTGTTGGTTTGTTTTTGGTCCTTTGTGAACTTAGGAAAATTTCATTAAGACATAAACTGCAAAGAAAAGGGGAAAGTATCCAGTAAGTTGTTTTCAAGATTACAGCTGGCTGGTCAAGTAAACCACACTACAGAGCATCTAAAATGAAGAAAGGCAAGCGTTATGCACAGAGTGCATAGAAAAGCTAGCATTGAGGAAGTGGTTTTGTACAGCCGGTCTTCTTAATCTCATTTTTATATACACAAGTAGCAGCACAGATATTTCTTTAAGGGTTTCTTTTTTTCTGTGGCTAAAATTATCAGTGGGTGGCTACCATATATATTTTTTAAACAGAACAGAAAAAACTGCCCCATGATCCTGTTTCAAATGCCATAGATACATAGAAAGTCCTCCCCTTGTTTTTTAGCTACATACAATACTCAAAATATTTTGTTCAGCCAAATGTTTATCAGCAGTTGGAATGCATGTGGACATAAATCATGCTAAAAGTAGGAGGGATAAATGGAAATCAAAACAAAACGATAGCACCATGAGTTTTGGGTAATACCAATCGAAAATACAGCAAAACTATTTACAATAGGTGAAGGTCTTGAGTCAATCGATGACTTTGCTCCACTGGGACTAGTGACATGGATTTGAGCTCTGAGACATCAGTAGTTTGAAAGAGTTGAATTTTCCTTCAAGACAAAACCGGTCTGTGTGGACAGACAGAGGCGTTAAGTCATGCCTAAGCAGGAAACATTTAACGGGTCAAGTTAGTCCTCCTCCAGATGCCCCATTGCGATAGAGCACAGACTTATGTGATGACACCACATCCAGAATCTAAGCAGTCAGACACGGACAGCACATCTTGGCCAGAGTATCATCATTTCAGCACTCCTCCACTGACCGGGCTAGATGGGGAGCGGAGAGCGTGTCTGCACAAGTGCAGACACAGACAATGCATGAAAAAGACAGAAACATCTAGACTTACAGAGAGAAAGATATGTAGAGAGTGAAAACAGGCCAGACAAGGTCCGCTGTGCTCTCAGACCCTCAAACGGAGGCATATGTGTTGCCTGTGGCACTGCAGTGACGGATGGTGGGAGTACCGGCAGAGGGGGTTAGGATGTGCTCAGTGTGGTCCTGCGGGGGCTGGGGCAGCGAGTGGAGGACACCTGGCTGGACGACCCCCACCACAGGGTGGGACCCATCCTCTAGTGCCCCGACCTGGATCACCTGGATCACTTCATGCTCCGACTTCTCTCGCTTGGCAAGAGGTTCCCCGGACTCCTCCACGTCATCTTCTAAATCACTGTCCATCCCACTCGTTTCATCTAGACAGGAGAAAGCATCACATATGTAAAACACTGGTATAGTCTCAAGAGCTAACTTCTCAGGCTATTGCGCTTTATACATTTTGTCACATACCTTTATCAATATTAGAGAGGGACAGGGTGTTGAGGCTGTCGAACTGAAAACAGAGATGAACATCATAATTAGTGTGGGTCCATACAGTTTTAATGTTTTTCTAATTTAACAGAGATACTACATTGTAATTAGGTAAAACATCTCCTCCGGGCAGATTTCATCAACAGATCCAAATGGAGGTAATTTCACATCTGATTTATAGTGTATCCGCTATCCACTGTAGTGTATCACGGTGGCACTATAAAATACTGTGAAGATAAGATGCCACAGTTATACCTCCCCCATGACACCAATGGGTGTCTCTCCAGTAGCTTGTGCCACACGATGCTCCACTAGGTAAAACATGTATTCATCGTACAGCAGGCGAATCAAGTGGAAGGAACCAAAGCTGGCAGCACTGCGCAGGGTCAGGTCCCTGATCACCATAGAACTGCAGAGACAAAAAAAACAAAAAACAGTGAGTGTTTTGTCTCTTCAAAACAAAGCTGCATACTCCCAGATGTGTCTTAGTGTTGTTGTTTTTTTACCAACCTGTAAAAGGACCACTTGAGCAGGAATTGTCGAGCTGCCCTGGGGAAGCTGGGCCGGTGCTCATAAGGCTTGAGCACCTGAGTGACCACATTTTCCAGCCAGGCTGCCCATTGCTCCAGAGAGCTTTGCTGCTGTAGTGTGGCCTTGAAGTCCTGCTCCAAGTGCTGAACTACTCCCTCGTCACACTGGCACACCCATGATGCCTGCTCCTATACAGCAACACAGAGAAAGAACTGCAGGGTCACACTTGTACAGTGAAAGTAAAAGTAATGCATGTTCTTTTTACAGAGAGGATTATAGAGAAGGAATGGTATAGTACACATAGCAAGAGCACCACCGCTGAATATCCAAACACAAAGAGCTGTTCTGACCTGTACGTTGGCAAAGTCAACACGATTGAGATCACTCAACATCTGGTTAATCTGTGACGTGTTTTGCAAAACAGCACGTGCCGCCTGAGCCAGGTGGTTCAGAGATGTGTATCTGCGCAGTGTTTGCGCAAAGGCACTAACAGCGGCAATCTGTGAAAAGAGCATAAACAAAAGCCCAGGTGTTACCTACTCTAAGTATACATACCTCTCGAACTGATAGTAAAAATACTACTCTTGTGTATTTACATGTATATTTAAGAAATAGTAACCGGTGACTTTTACGTGTAGCATTTTCACAAAGGTAAATGTATGAATACTGCAAGTGTACCTTGGTCTGGATCATTCTCTGTGGAATGGCATTCATGGCATTATTGAGCCAACCTTCCAGGCTTTTGGCAAAGTTGCGAATGGCTTGAGTCAAGGCACCTGAAAATGATTGAATGATTGAATGATTGTGATGTTACAAGCATTAACACAGCAAACAAGTAAACATGAGAGGTGTCTATGACTGTGGCTCACTGGGAATGGGTCTCAGGACATCAGGAATGAGGATCTCCACAAGGGCCTGGTACATAAGATGGTCACATGTGCTCATCCATTTGAGTACAGCCTCATTTCTACACAGTTCCAATAGCTGTGAACGGGGCAGCCGTGCTTCAATCTCACTTAAACTGCTGAGGAATGAACAAACCAGACTTAGAAAAATCCCTTTGAATTCTCAGATTGTCTTTAAATGAATTAAATTAGCTTATATTTCTCTTAACAAAAACACTGACAGACTGACAGATAAATTAACTGAAAAATCTGCTTGACCTCACCTGTTTTCTGTTACAGTGGTACCCTCTACAGAGTCAGGGGGAGAATAACGCCAGAATGTCTGCCACAACTTCTCAATTAGACTGAACTGGAGGTTGACAACCACATCCAGGATAGCCTTCAACAAAAGCAGAGAATAAACAAAACCAGTGAATAGCTTTTCCTGGAACTACTTTTTAAAAGAAGAAGAAATAGTCCCTTTGGAAACTGTGCGAGGTCTGTGGATAATCCAGAGGAACCAGGACATTGTCAATTGTCAAGGTCTTTCTTCAGTGCACATCAACACCAAACTAGCTGCATGGCTAGCCACCACTAAGGGCATGTGAAAAAATAGGTTTTATTTTGTAATGTGGATGAACTGACATAAGGCCTTGGCCATCACCTGTGGATTACCTGATCCCTAGCTCCCCAGACTAGGATTAGGAGAGGTGTGATTGAAAACTTCACAAGATGAATAGAAAACTCTGTTCCAAAATGCCAGCAACTGGTATTTACAAATCTCTGTCACTATAAACCCACATGACCTTTCTCAAAGTTTCCACACTCTGAATCCAGTAGTACTACAGTATTTTTAGACTTTCAGTCTTTTCTTATTAAAGATTTCTTAAATCAGATTAAACGGGTAAATTGCTGTAATGATAAATATTGGCAGATTCAGGCACATTGAGAGATTGAGATGGTGATAAAATACAGCTAGTCCAGGCAGATCAATATATTAATGTACAGTCACAATGCCTGCATACTCATATTGATGATGTTGTATGAATGAATGCTGCAATATTGAAAGGGATTACTTTCTTGCTTTTCTCGCTTTCTTTGAGCACTGAAGAGTGATTTAAACCCCCGTTTCCCCTGTGAATTGCACTCATGTGCCAAAGTGAGCTGTGGTGACATTGCAGTGAATATGAAAAGAATGCCCTTTATCTAACCTCACAGTGCTCTCTGTAAAGGGCCTGGAGAGCTTTCACATCCTCCGGGCTGATGTTCTCCGTATTGCTCTGTCCCAGGTCCAGCTCTACAAAGTCAGGGAGGGCCCGTGATGCATCTGTTGGAGTAATACATTTTATTCACCACTGTGGAATAATCTAAAAAACATAATAAGTATATTTCAGTGCATCCCATGTGTGTTTGGTTTTACAGATATTCAGATAAATAGAAAAGCAGCTGACCTAGGAACTGCTGGTGGTGCTGACTCTGTGCAATGACTGTCTGCTCTTCTGCAACAGGATGGTGCTGGCCTCCACCTGAGTAATTCTCCCCAGAGCAGCCATCAAACTTCTGCACTGGCTTGAACCTGAAATCACATGGCTAACATCAGTAATATATATATATATATATATATATAAAAACAGCGACTTGTGTCCCAACAAGTACTGGATGTCTGTATGCATGCCTAGTTGTCTGTGTACCTCTGTTTTTGCTGAACAGGTTGCTGTCTGAGGGCCATGTACTGCATGTCTTCTTGGAGTCTATTTAGTGGGGAGTCTGGTTTCACACGTATACCATAGTAATGATATTTGGAGTTCCCTCTGCAAGACAAAGCCAAATGTTTGACACACATTGACAGACTCTCAAAGTGAGGTTGTACAAAAAAGTTCACATGGATGGAAGAGAGGGAAAAAAAAAAAAAAAAAAAACGGATGAGGCTTTAAGAATATCAGGGTTTAGATGAAAGAAGACAGTAAGAAGAGGCAAGCAAGCATACAACCATTAGATGAACATCATGAATTGCCAAATTGAGAACTTTTCCTTACTTAAAAAGAAGAAAATCAACAAAAAAAAAAAAAAAGGAAAAAAAGCTAACCTTGTTCCAAGACGCCTTGTACGAAGTCCCATGAAGATGGAGCGGATGAGTTTGCCAAAAGAGGCTGCATTTACAGGGTCCAGTTTCTGCTCCTGGCAGTGGCGCAGATAATGATTGTAGAGGGTGGATCGTGGTAGACTTACGCCCTCTGCTGTCTCGTAATTGTCCAACAGCCACTGGAGCTACAAGGGAATACATGCTGTTTTACTCTAGAGATTCACACACTGGTCCACGCAAACTGTCTGGAAAGACTTCAGACTGACAGTCTGTAACCCTGATGTTGCAGCCATCACACCTCTGCAAAAAGCATTTCTATAGCAGCCAGTGAATTTAAAAGCATAGTAACAATTAAAACCAGCAACAAAAACAGCAAGCGCCACATCAAACTTAAATGTATACAGAATTGAGAGGCAGAAGTCTTGCAAAAGCCAAAGTAAGGCGAGGGCAAGCATTCGTAAAAAAGCAACTTACATGGCTGTTGAGCAGCGAGCTTCTCTGACTGGATAAACCCTCAGATTTTTGGAGCGTCTCAATCGCCATTTCAATCTGATAAACCATGAAGCACAGGACAACAAAATGTAAGAGGGGGAAACAAAAAACAAAAGCAAGAAAAATAAAGAGTTGATGTAGACACATTAGTATCCACTAGCAAAAATTAAGAGAATCGAAAGGATCCCAAAGCAAGCACCACTAAACCCAAGCAGAGCAGGACTACCTGTCATTTAAGGAAGATCTAGTTGAGAAATGGGGACAGGATCAACTAAGTACATCAATCGTGTATAGCTGACACACAACCCTTCCAGATTCCACATGCACAGATCAACTTATAACAACCATCATGTACAGAGAAAATGCCAAAAGCAAAAGACTAAAGGTAGTGTGCCAAGATCATTTACAGTAGTAACAGCTGCATGCCAACCTCAAGAGTTATGCCGAAAAGCTGGTTCATGTGCCATGGGAAAAAGTCTATTGGGTATTGGCATTTTTAAAAACAGCCTAATATCTAACAAAATATACAGTAACATAAGCTAGCAAAATGTGATGTGAAAGAGACAACGTACTGTATACAGGATGGTACGCTGATTGTGACTTGTGAAACTTTTTTGTGTATTTTGTCAAATTAGCATTGTGTTTCAGTGTAAATTTAATTGTTGTTGCACGGTGGTGATTCTGTGCAATGGTTGTCCACATATTATCAATTTTTATGGCTTTTGTTAGATCTCAGGTTCTAGAGATTACCTTTTGTGTTTTTATGCCATACATTTGAAATTATTGAGCAGATAAGCAGGGTTGAATACCACGGTCATCCCTCAACGGTAAATACTGCCCATTTATGGGTCTATTTATCTTGAGCTGATATTTTATTGAAGCAGTTAAAATGCCCTTGCAATCTTGCACACATTTTGATTTCAAAAAAAAAAAAAAAAAAAACATTTCTCCTTTGCATAGCCATTATGAAATGTTCTAAACTCTCTGCCATGACTGGTATCCACATGATGTAATGTCAGTCGCCAAGCATTATTGCTACATTACTGCCAGAAAGCATCATTATAGTGGACTTAGAAAATACCTAATGGGGCATTCAGAGTATAGCAAAAGAGCAAGGCTCTTGCGGTGCATGCACCACCATGTCCAATGCAGGACTCTCATGAGGGGTGGGTAAGACCTCCCCTCCCTAATACAGCCGTCTCAGGCTTTAGCCACTCCTTTCTTCTACACCCAAGTGAGGGGATAACATACAGATGAAATAAGGGACGGAAACAAAGCCCTGTATTACTTTAACATAAAATATTAAGAGTTACAATGTAAACACTGCTGGCCAAAGGCCGTAGATCACTGCGGAGACACAGCCAGCGCACAATACATCAGCAAAGGATCATCGCCAGAGATAAAACACACCATACACAATCATGGAGGAGGTGCACACAAAAGTTTATTCTCTATAATGTGACATATGTGTAATTAAATTTTTAAAACATGACACACATATCGAGTTTAAATATGGAACTCTGCAAAAGAGGCTGGCGTCCTACATTTTTGGATCAAACTAGTGCATAGATCAATAAAGTACGACAGAAACAGAGCATCTATGGTAATGGTGAGAGTCTAGGCAAACTAATAGCTGTGTGGATCTAAACAGGGAAGAGGTGGAAGTTACTACCAAAGTCACTACATACACTAGTCCAATGGTCTATCAACAAACACACAAAAGCAGGCAGGCGAAGGTAGGTGAGGGGCCCAATTAGTGGGTGCTATGCACTTACAGTAGCTGGGGAAGCTCGTGCCGTCTGGGTGGCAGGGTGGGGTCCAGTGTTGTCCATGATGTAAGCCCCAGGACTGGTGCTGATTACCTGACCCCCCGCCAGATTCATGCTCATTCCTCCACTGCCCCCTCCTCCATTGTTGGTCATGCCATGAGATGTCACCACAGTGGACACTTGTGATGAGCTGCCCTGTGTGTCAAAGTAGCTCCCTCCACTGTTCTGGCTATACAGCTGCGGCTCTGAGTACGAGTATGTTCTTCTGTTCAGAAGTGAGGTTAGCAGTCAGTCAATGTACCCAAAATAAAACTGAGAAAAAAATAGTCTAAGTATGGTTTCTTAGGACACCTATTGAGCCTTTATGGTAACAATAACAACAAAGCAGTTAATTATTGTTTGTGTAGGTACAGTCAAATACTTTCAACAATTTTCATAATGGGGATCATCTAAAATGTAATGGATTAGTTTTTCAAAGTAACATCAAATATTTAATTTATATATTTAAATGTGTATGTGTCTTTGTTTCATGTGTCCAGCTGTTTGCTGTATGTATGATTTTGTATTTCTAAGCACTTAGTCACAAGAGTGTTTCCACCAGTAGCTGAGGTCACACAGCATGTGTGTTTGTGTGTGTAAATGCACCGATATGAGAGTCTGTGTGTATCCCAGTAGGACAAACACAGCTTGGGCTTGATAGTCGAGTGACTATGTAACCCCATTCCTCAGACCCTGGGGACCCTGCTGGTGTAGCATCAGCACTTAAAAGACAGGCCTACTTCTGGTCATGTTCAGGTGACAAGGCACAATCAAACACACGACTGCAGACCCCTCATAAAAATAAAAAAAACCACAAAAAAACAAATGCACTCCCACCAACATCATGTGCTTGTGACATGAATGATGGTTTGAAGAGACTTAAGAGGAGAAAAGAACAGGCTGCAGAGACGTAGCGCCAATATTTGTGGAGTGGTGTAAGAGCAGAGCTGGGTAACAGACTGACTCACATGTTGCCATTGGTGTAGACGCCACTGTTTTCCTCCACATACTGCACCTGTGCTGGGTAAACATGCTGAACCTGTTGAACAGTCTGGGCCTGGCAAGAAAAATTGCAAGAGTTGCAAATGAATTATGTAATTGACTAAAGGCACATATTGCACTTGGAAATAATCTCACACACACACACACACACACACACACACACACACACACACACACACACACACACACACACACACACACACACACACACACACACACACACACACACACACACACACACACACACACACACACACACACACACATTACCTGTTGCTGGACAGGCACCTGCTGGGTGGAGCCGGTAGGCTGGACAGGCACGGTGGTCTGAAGAGGGACAGTGGAGGTGGAGTCAGCGCCTGCTTCAGGGGTCTGCATGGCGCCTAAATAAGACAGTAGAGAAAACACAGTATTACTGTAGATAGGTTGATAATGGTCACAATCACTGAAAACCAAGAACACTTTCAACCTACCGGTGTAACTGGCAAAACAACTCAGTAACAACAACATAATAATCGGAATGCATCATTGAGCCAGTGCTCACATGAAGCATCAAACATTGTAACTCACTTAAACCGAATACATTTCCAAATATGGGTTTGCATTCTTCTAGTTGTTGAAAAACAGACTTCTACTTTACAATAGGCAAAGGAATACACACACTACCTTTTTTACCCCCTCTTATTTCAACTGGTGAAATAGTTATAAAACCAGTGACAGCCACCTCCTTATAACTCAAAAAGTATAAACATGTATCCTTAACATGTGTCCAGAACATACTGCATTTAATAACAAAAAGACAAATCTATTATATTACATGACAAAAGCTTTGTATAGAGGGAAATCAATCCAAATATTATCCTCATGATTTGGTTAGCCCAGGACATAAAATATCCCTAGAAATACTAATCTAGACATAATAGAAAACATGACATTTAACTACAAATCACTAGGTTTTACCTAAATCAATGCTCCTAAAGCTGCTCAAGAGCAATTCTACCCAAGCACCTGTTTCTGTCTTATGGTACTTAATGTACTGAGAGCCTCATGCATCACTGACACATGGTCGTGTCTCCATGTTCACAGCCATAAAACAAGTTAATATTTAACAAACTCTAAATAGATGCTGCTTCTCGTTGCTCTGTCAGTTCCCACTTTTACAGGTTTAACGTTACTTGAGATTGGAAGTCCTGGATCGGTACCTAGAAAAGGTCCTAAGAACAACTGGAAAGTTATCTAATTTGTAAGTGTCTTTACCAGATAGCATCATTACTAGTAATAAAATAGCTATATTGCTATTCAGAGATTTATGACCATGTCTACAGTACTTACTAACCAAGGGTGAGTGAACTATTCTGAAAATAAGGATAAGACTGTGAGGAGCCACTTATTGTAAACATGTGTTTTTGAGTTAATACTAGTATGGCTACCATCACCCATTCCTTCCAGGGGAAGGCCACCTCCTCCTCATCGCAGTTTCCACAAACAAGCCTCTCTTGGTTAATTAAGCTGGGTCTCCAAACAGCTTTGAATCTCTCCAAGGACAGCCTGCCCCTTCCCTTTATCTTCATCAGCATACTGACCTTTTTTGGGAAGAAGGCTATAACTTTATCCGTGTTGGGGTGACTAACCTCAAAGTTGGACTACAAAGCTGAGTCAATCTTTCCTGGTGCACTGAGAGTGTGAGGAACAGTAAGACGGCAGGAAAAATCTGCATTTTCCTTAAACATAAAGGGGCACTGAGATTCATTAATGCAAAGCTGTCTGCTTCCAGCATGACTATTTTTAACACCTTGGGGAGGGGGATATGAGTATACTATCATTCAGACATGTCAGTAGGCTGTTGCTAGACAGGCAGCAGTCTGGCCCGTGGAAAAATAAACTACTATTCAGTTCAAATATTGATATTCTGCAATTTCGAGAAGACACTGTAAATTATGACAATTCACAAAAAATGACAAACCTATTAGGCATGGACCGGTATGAGATTCTGACGGTATGATAACCTTCAGCAAAAATATCACGGTATGGTATTGCAATTTCAGCTATAAATGTATTATTTTTTAAATGTCTGGGTAAAAAACAACCTATATGATTCACTACGACACACAAGCAACTCCTTTACCCTGAAGTGTGCACTTGGAGGCAGCCTACCAAAGTGATAAAATATCAAACCAAACAGATGTAGCCTTCAGCTTACTATATCCCATTGCTAAAAAAAGGCCTTGTGAAGAGAGGAGAATGTAGACTTATATACTCCATAGTGCAGTTTAAAAGCTAAAGTACATGGCCCCAACTGAGCCCACCTAATCGAGGAAACGTGCCCCTGCATCACAACACTGTTATTGCCACACACACACACACACACACACACACACACACACACACACACACACACACACACACACACACACACACACACACACACACACACACACACACACACACACACACACACACACCTCCTGCCTCACTATTCAGGCACTCCCTTGTGGCCCACTTAAATGCTGTGCTCCACTGAGCAAGTGCAAGCCCTACAAAGACACAGAGGAACAAAAGCCACCAAGGAGGGCAACATTTTGGCCTGCGTTTTCCCACTTAATTCCTCTTGCTAACATTACAAGCAACAAATAATAAAGAGTGCAAGGTTCAGAGTCGCAGCTACCAGAAAATACACAGTCCCATAATTTGCCTCATTAATGATCATGTATGATAAAGGTGGAGTTTAATGGACCAAGTAAAGAAATAAGAGCTGGTGAACAAGGTTGAAAAGTACACCATACGCAAAATCTCTTCCTCTCACACATACAGTACATGCAACCCCAAGCAAGACAGGAGCATGATCAGGTGCTAGTGCAGCAGGAAAACAGGCTGAGGAAGATATATTTGGGAGCTTCAGTGGGGGGGAGGTATGCAAAGTGCTGTGTTTGTTTAGGAGTTGAGTTTTCAGATGAAAACTGGGAGTGACTTATATTTTTAAGGACTGCTGATGATGAAAAATGGGATACTGTACTGTTAGTTGTGCCAAAAAAAAGAAGCGAAAGTTAGTGTTCAATGTTTAATCTGATTTTCTTTCAAGACCATGGGAAACAGACATTTCAAATGTGCCAAAATGTCTGAAAGCATCATGACATAGGTTACAAAGCGAGTCTAACTGTACCCTGTTACTGCCAGATGTGGGGTTAGGAAAGAAAAAACAAGGACCTTTAAGTCTCATCTTTCATCAACAATATACATTATTGTGCGCAGGCTGGGGGAAAATAACAAACAAAACCTGCTGTATTCTGCTAAGCCATGAAAATGGATGACTGAATAATTGAATTAATCAGCCCCTCTTTAAGTGATTGGAAATGTAACAGGATCCAGGCAGCAGGTGGCATGGTACTATTTCTGGGCTACTGGACTACAGGTAAGTGGTAACATGATCTGATAACTAACAGTTCCCAACATCCTGTTTTCTGTATGTGTGTTTGTGTTGGGAGGTACATGACCTATACTGTGTTATATATGCCAATAGATCAATATATTTACAATGTTTAAGGCACCTACAGTATGTGCAAAAATGGTACCATTGGTATTTTGATCTAATTGGTTTCAATTGCTCTGGCTCAGTCAGGCCCACTTGCTACATGAGTAGCTACAGATTTATGGTTCACAACTAACAATCAAAAAGAGAACCAAATAGGAATGACGATGGACAATTACATTCTATTTACTTATATACTTTATTTGGTGGACATAGGCCTAGATGGTCAGAAGTCCCACCACTACTAGAGGTGCACCTGTCCTCCATTCTCTCTCTCTCTCACACACACACACACACACACACACACACACACACACACACACACACACACACACACACAGAGGTCGCAGCTGCACAGGAGACCCAATGGACCCAAAGAACAATTGTGATGCAACAGTAAGAAACCAAGTCCCTACTTATATGAACCCCCACAGGAGAATCCTAAAATGCAAGTTTACTATTCCCTTCTGAGGAAAGGCAATATAGCTTATTTGATAGATATAGATGTGTTTTACCCAAACATTAAGTGAGCCTAAAATCAATCTGGCAAACATATTAAGATCTTCTCCCCCTGGACAGTGTCATGCTGGATTGAGTACACTCCTTCCCTTTCTTGCGCACCCAGAGAAAAACACGCACACACATAACAAAAATACGAAATTGAATCTTCTGTTTGTAAATAATGATATCGGTATTGCTGAAGGGATAGATAGATATTTATGTTACCAGTCCATGTACAAAATGTGCAATGCAGAATAACAGCGATTCGGGAAAAACGGGTAGTAACATGAGGTATTTTAATGTTAAATTGAGCAGGTATTTTTCCTCAAAGCTGACCACTGCAAAACTTAGCCTTGTGTTATCAAAATAGCTTATCCTAGCCATCTGATGCCACAAAGAGAGCTAGCGAAGCTATCTTGCTCCCTAAGACAAAAGGGAAAGTAATGGCTTAGCTATTGTCAATAGCAGTTAGTGAATGGGAAGCTAGCTCACAGCACTTTTCATTGCTGATGGACGTTATTGATTTTGTATGACCAACAAGATTTGAACCACCCGAAACATAAACTTGCAATATATCCGTAACATTAGTTAAAAAAAAATGGGATACCAACAGGCATTATAACAGGGCAACGCTGGCGTTAGCAACCTAGCAACAACAGACACCTGCTCCAGCTGACCAGCTAGCATCAGTGACTAGCCAAGACCTATGCTACCACCCAGCATGGTAAGTTTAAGCAAATAAGTTTCACGGAAATCCGTTTTCTGGCAGACTGACTGACTTTTTAGGTCAGTTTTAGCCACAAAGCACCCTTTGAGAGGACATAGCTAGATCCTGCTAGCGATCAGGACCTCTCACAGCTGTGGGTATCTACAGGCAACGTTAGCAAGCAGACTACCACGTCACAAAGAAACACCCTCGCTAGCAAACTACCCCAGCTATTCACCGAGCCTTCCTTCAGCAGCAGACAAAACATAAACCACAGCATTAATGTATCCTTCACACAATTATGCCTTGAAGCGAGAGGCACTTGAATTCGAGCTAAAAAATAGTAAAAAAAATGTAGTCAAACCTGAGCTGTGGACTGGTTGATGAAGATGAGGATGGTGGAGGAGGTGGTAATGATGGAGCGAGAGGTTGTTGTTGGTGGGTTACAGTCGCCAGGACTACGGTGACTATGGCGCTGCCTCACTGGGCAACAGTTGCTATAAAACTCACCGGGAGCGCGCAACCTTACCAGGCAGGTGGGAGGAGATTAAAGCGCACTTAATACAGTTTTAACGGAAATAAAATCACACCGAAATACATGTGTTTGTGCTTACTGTGAATATGTTAGTCTGATTAATTTGGAGACTTTAAATAAATCAAGAATGAATAACGTGGATGTTGAAAGAAAGTCATACATTTGTGTTTTCGGTGCAAAGACAACGGCTGTAGGCATATTCTCCAAACAATACAAATCTGCAAGTACTCAAGATTATATAACTTCCGTTTTCCCTCAGCTGATACCCATACATTTTAATAAACACCTAACTCTGATCCAGGACCCTCATAATGTGGTAGGTAATTTTGGAATTATTTAATTGTCATACTGTCATAATTATGATTAGGCCAATAGAGATAATGATTCATGGTGATGCTTGTGCTTCTTTTTAGGGTGATTTAATTTTATGCTACAATGATAGGCTATATGTTTGCATTGTGAGATTCTCAAGATGACAAGTTCATTAGGCTATGTTTTGGCCAGAGAGAGGTCAAGGTTTAGGTATTGTTTAATATGTCTATTTTCTGTACACTGGAGGTTAGGCCTGTCATCAACTCCCACCACAAAGCAAAATGTGTTCCTAAAGCTGCTGTGTTAAACCATTATGGTCTTTGTCTCAGCATCAACATCTGGGTGTTACCTTTTCATTCTCCAGTGTAATGAATAATTCAGTTTGCCAAAGAGATATGTTTCACTTGACATTCACTTTTTAATTTCACAAAATCAGGCACAACTGAGCAAAAATCGTTTACCATCAAACCCACCTCCAAAAGTAAGCCATAATCATTTGCATGCATTCAGTCATGCATAATCCTCATTAAAAAATATGGAAATTACAATATTAAATGATGGTAAAAGATTTCACTTTGGTCTAAACATTTCTCATGTCTCTGATTTAAGAGCTGAACAAATCACATGAACACCAAATGAAAACCAGACTTATTTTTTTCTGTTTACCCACCTTGTGTGGAAGGATAGAGTAAAGGCAAGGGCTGAAAGAAAAATGGGGCAAAACTGGTTGTATTCACTTAAAATGAACGCTTTTGTGTGTGTGAATTGACCATCATATTGCATTTAGCCAGTTTTCTTTGTTATTGGAAAGTTAACCTCTACTAATGAATGTGTCTTTCTACCTGAATGGGTTAAATGTTATCATTAGGTGTTACTTGACCGTGTTAACAACTGCCTCAGGACTTTGGACATCGTTAATGCAAAAGTGGTGGATATTGGTAGAAAAACAATTGACATTAATATATATGAAATACTAAATATAAAGCATAGCACTTATGTGCTACAACCTTTTACCACAGGGCACAAGTGAGGCTAAAATCATGCAGAACTTTTAAAATCGGAAAAGTGACCATAACAAGGCCAGCATTGTTAAGAGGCTTCCAATGGCATCCAGATCTTGACCAACCACCTGTGTCCACTGCGCAGCACTTTTTTTGGTACTACTAAACAGATGCTTTTTGGAAAAGCTGTTGTTGCTAGGCAACTACTGAAACCTCTATCTAAAGCATGACACTCTTTTGCTAAAATAATTATTTTTAAGTAAAACAGTTTGTCCTTTCAATTTCAAATACACAAAAAAATACGCTGCTGTGAAGATTGGTGCCTGCTGGACAGACTTTTCATACTACTCAGGTTGCTTTTGTGTGATTTACTCATGCTTATTGCTTCCAGAATTTTAGTTTAAGTTGTTATTTATATTGCTACAAAGTTGCTCTGCTTTGTTGAATGCAAATAGAGATAGAGACACTGACTTGAATAATGAAATGTTAATTTTTTCCTGAGAAAATGTGGTTTGTAGTGTGCAAAGCTGCTGCTTTTTAAAATATCAACAAAACACTTTTAGAAATCCACACAAACTATTTGTTGCATTATTTTTTAGAGCCGCAGCTATATTATTATATAATTGGCCTTGCTCTTGAGTGACAGAACAACAGGCTGTTTAAAATACATAAATTAACATCTTGTCTTATTCGTCAGTTAAAAAATTAAAATTAGCCACCATGAACTGATTCATATCACTTAGAGAGACAAGGTATGACAAATGACAAACAAGGGTACAAATGATTTACTGCTTTTTATTGATCCATTCCAAATATGTACAAATGTTTAAACACACAGCAGCATTTATGCACATTTTAGCCCATTTACTACAAATAATGTTACATTGCTGCTGATCATGATGAGTTTTGAATAGTTTTTATCCTCATGGTCATTTCACTACACTATAAAAATCAGGAACTGCAGGGACTTCGGATTTGCTTTTGTGTCGTCATAGTTGTGTTATGGTTGCATGGTTATGCAGCTGAAAGTGCAAACTAGATCGAAAGGTCTTCACTGCATTAAAATGCAACAGTAATGTACCTTCATACAAGTTCAAATTCATCTTCATACCACATGGAAATTAACTGAGATGAATGGCTGTAAGAAAACAGGTTAAAAAAATGTACAGCACTATGCCATGCTTTCAGAAAGGGTCAACTACAATGTGAACTGTAAGACATTTGCAGTAAATAAACAAAAATATGCAAAATCACTTGTATAGTCACCAACAAAAACCCACCTCATGATGAAGGCACAGGAGAAATCACAGCACATACAGTACTATATTTAAAGAATAGGTTATGTCTATGAACATTATAGTGAAATAGTAAGGCTGTCTTGTTACTATAGTTACAATGCCATGGTTCTAAGAAAAACCTTAATAAAAGATCCCTTGCATACTTTGCTTTGATTGCAGTGTTGAATATTGTGCAAAATGTCACCAGAAACTTGAAGTACAGTAATTGAACTACACTACATGAACATTGTTATACACAAGCTGCATACAAACTAAGAAAGTAAACATTAAAATCCTGTAATCTCACTCATTTATATACATTGATTATGGAGGCAAGCCAGAGTGTTGAGTCAGACAGTACATTTATAGAGATTTAGTTAGAGAGAGAGAGAGAGAGAGAGAGAGAGAGAGAGAGAGACTTGTACTGAGAATGTACGTCAATTCCTTTATCAATCAATCAATCAAATATAATTTTATTAATGAAGGTGCTGCCAAGTTGTGGCGTCATCTAAAGTGTTCTTCCTATTTGACCATTTCACTTAAATGGAACAGGGACACAAAATAAAATAGTGCAACGGAACAAAACCCACAACTGAGTTAATAATCATCCCTCTGTATAGATGCAGGAGACCTGGCTTGTGCATTGGTCCATCACACTGAAGATATCCCCTCCATGCAATTCTTGATTAGGATCCACATCCTGTGCTTGACTGTGGACATCAAATCCTGGAAAACACACACACACACACACACACACACACACACACACACACACACACACACACACACACACACACACACAGAAATACACAGATGCATGTATGCACAGCAAGAGTTGTGAAATCCAATGGCAATAAAGTGCTCATCTTTGAGTATTAGTTTAGACTGTATTTTCATTACCTGTAATGCAGGAAAGAGCTGTTTCTAAGGCGGCCACCCCATTGGGATTATTGACTGCTGGAGCGAGGCTGTCACCAAAGGCATCAACTTGCATCAGGTGACTCGAGCTAGTCTGTGCCGTGATCCCGCCATATTGTGGAGGAGAATATAGCATCTTAATCTGCCCTGAGAGCTCTGCAGGGTAAATTAGAAAGCCTCACTCTTTTATCCACATTGTAAACAACAAAAACAACTCAATTAAAGTCTACAGCTTTTCTCCTTAAATTAAACATTACAGTAGAAAAGCAACATTAGGCCATATAAATGAAGCAAACATTTCAGGTTTTTTCAAGCCCTGCTTTATCCCAGCAGTTAAAACTAAATTGTTTGTTTTTCTGAACACATATTCAACATCATGGTGGCTGTCAAGTCTGCAGGGAAAAGAGGTGATATCTATTTAAAGGTACATAGAGTGGAGCTGCCTGATTCTGTCTAACAAGAAAAATCCGCCACCTGCTACACATCATACTACACAATTAATGTGCAGGTGAAAAAATCTCTTCAGCTTGTCAAACCGCCCAAACATTTGCTAATAGCCTCTTCAGATGTGAAACTTATACAAACCTTTTTTTTTTAGAAGAAACATCTATTTGACAAATCTTAAGAATACACTGATGATAAACCTCTTGAGTACCTGGATTGTAATCTGCCAGATCAGGAGGCTCGCTGGGCTGCTTCAGATCTGGGTTGTTCTGTAGGGATGTCCCATTGGGAGGATGTGGGAGGCAGGTGGGAGAGCAAGGCCCACACTGGTCCCCGGGGAGGAGCTGGTGAGGGGAGGGATCAACAAACCTGAAATATTTAAATTTCATTTAAATACTCTACTTGTGAAATTAAGAAGTTTTTAGTTTTTATAGTTAAAAAAAACAACGTATATTACATATTTGCATTGTGGACCTTGCAGAAACATCCTTGTACAATAATGATTTCCAAAACAATGCAGTTAAAAAGGTAGACAAATTAATTTTGAGTGGTTTTTCATGATTTAAATTGATGGTACATTTGAGGCTGGATTCCATTATAGCTATAGTGCGTAGTTTCTGTCGCCCCCAAGAGGACTTCTATGTAATGACAAACAAACAACAAAACTGTCAGCACGTCCACATGATACAAGCCTATGTGATCGCGCACACGCCCCCACCCCTCCTCCACGCAGTTGCTAGTTGCCAAGAAGGACACGGAGGATTAAAAAAACATGATGGACTCTTCAGAAGATGTAATTATCTTCACTCGAGTTTCTGCGCAGGAAAGTCACCGGATGACACCAGTTGCTGAACATAGCCATACTCAGAAATACAGAGAGAGTTTTGTGGATCTGATAGTCTCAATTAGCTTTGTAGCAACTCATTTGTCAATGGCTTGAATGTAACGGACATTTATTAATATCAAAAAGTTGCACACTAAAGCTTTAACCTGTGAGGTGTATGTTAGATTTTAAATCTAAAATAATTTCAAAATATTTCTCACGTATTAAAAATGAATGAAATCAAGGATTATTGTATATTTTGTAAGCTTTAAATAGGCAGTACTGTTGCACGAGTACCGCACTGAAATGCAATACATTCTACAGGTGTTAGCTGTGCCCATCCTCTATACTATATATGATTCAGTGTATCGTGTTTTCCTTCAAAAATCAACAAGACAATTTTATTCAGTTTGTATAAAGATTAAACTTATATAAAAACATCACCATGGTTAAATGGCTATCATTTTATATTTTAAACCACTTCCTTTAGATGGGAAGTGCTAAAGAAAACAAAATGTCCAAGCTCACAAACTCCATCGTCCTTTTAACCATACTTCAATTAGAAGGCAAACATTGCACTTTAATACACAATTGTATTGGTCCGATTCCATATATGCCCCAGTTTCACACTAAGGCATGATAACCAGTTAGCCGACAAATAAAGCATTCATATAGTTTCATATAGTCTGCGCTAATTCAACACATATTTCGGCAACCATTCACACTGTTTACACGTCATCATTCGTGATTGTCCGTAGGGAAACCTTTACTCGCTTGAATGATGCAAAAGAGATGCACAACGTGACACATATTATATAACAATACCAAAATAATAAGCATTTTCTGCTCTGAATTTAAATTTAAAAGCATATGGTATTGCTATTTGAAATCAATAATAGTTTCTGCACAGTATTTCACTTATCAAGTTCAGGACCACAAGACTGATTCTCTGCACTTGGCAATTGATATAAGTGGCAACAGAGGCACTTTAGAGGCATTCTATAATGCATTAGTCTGCATGTACTTTATACACTATGGCCTGTGCAACACAAGCTCATTCATAACATTTTCCAACAAAATACTACAAAGTATATGTCTGCTCTTATACAGTATATAGATTATAGATCCTTCTGTCTTTAGTGTAATCAGCTAAAATAGGAAAACTTGTTTAACTTCACTGAAGGTCTGTGTTGTAGGGTGGTATAGGGAGTTCAACCCTAGAGTAAATCATTAACTCTTTTTTTACACCTCTGTCGCTCATTGTTACAACTTTAAGAAAATCATGGACACTACTGGTAGCTGACACCCCTGCTGTTACTGTAGGTTTGACTAAGTACCACATTTGCATGTTGCCAATAACAAGAATACTAAAGGAGCCAGAGTTTGCTGACAATATGCAAGGACTGAATGGGAACCGACAGAAATCCCAGAGAAAATGGCAACGAGGACTTTACAATCGATTTAACATCTAAAAAAAGTAATTACAGAATCTCTCTTCTCCCACTGGACCTTGAATGGTATTTTTTACATTTTATGTTTCACTTATTGAATTCCTTAGCTGCTCTTGTTGGTGGCTATAGCATCCATTAATACCAACGGTCAAGACCAATGAGCCAAGCCAAGGTCTGCTTTTGCAGGCCAATTGTCTACCCAGAGTCCTGCAGTGAATGCTTTGGCCTACTGCTGATATGAGAACAATCAAGACCAGCGAGGAGCCATGAGCATCTGGCTGCTCAGAGCGACAGAAATACTTCATCACGTGCTTTGAAGTGTATAGATGAAGGGACGTTTTCATATGGATTGACCAGGGAAATGTGTTGCTGGCCATCACCAACCTGTAAAGCCTCTTCCCAGTCATATAACCCACCCACACACCAACAAAAAACTCTTTTATCAGTGTAAAAAATAGTGCTTTCTTTTAAACTGATTATTCTAATTATGAGCTTATAGTCTTGAAGCCATGACAACCAATGTTTAAGTTGATTGTTTCAGATCATCAAAAGGGAGAAAAAAAGAGATTTGTGAAGCATTTAAATCAGTCATGGCTAAACAGCTAGTTCTAACTGTGCCAATGGGAATAAAAAACCAAAAGAAAATACCAGTTGGCTTGTTGAGTAAAACGGCTCTGTGTGTTGACTGTTGTTTCTGCATGTATTATATACATATATTTTAAGAAGATGAACATGAAAAGGCTTCGTCTTTTTTGCTTATGAACGAGCATGAGCACCCCCCCCCGTCGCCCTAAAATGTAATTGGATATATAGCACAAAGATCCTCAGTACCTGTAATTATCTTGTAAGGAGCATAACAGAGCCAGGTGAGGATTGCTGGAGGAGTCTCGTCCCTGTGGAGCAGCTGAGGAACAGGGATGACAGATACTTCAGGGCTGTCCATCACAGCCTAAATCTAATGGTTGCAGGGTGGCAGTATCGAGTTTTCAAATCAAACATATTATTGTAAAAGGCAAGGACTTAGACATACCAGAATAGGACTCATGGGATGCACCAGGGGAAGAGTTCAAGTCTATCCTTGTCAGAGGAGAAAGACTTGGTTGCAAAGGGTGGATGGTTAAACAGTCTGTCAGCGTGTCCTGAGTCACATCAGCAGTGGATTTCATCTATAGAAGAGGCACATGGAGCATAAACATAAACAGTGGTGAACAGCATTAACAGTAATGGGATTCTGGAAGAATGTTCCCCCCCGGTCTATATATCGCTGCCTCTGATAAATTGTTTTTACAAAAAAAAAAAAAACGTATCTCCCCCCTGATTGCTACTTTTATTATTTTCTATCAAATTGTGTTTTGGCGCTGCTGGCCGAGTAGCACTATCCATGGTACTGAAAGGGGGGATTTAATTCTGGAATATTAAATTAGCATTTAACCTTCTGTCTGACAAGTAGGCTTTGAGATTAGGAACAAGGCAAGGGAGTAAAAATATTGCGCTACTTGAGGAATTTTTTTTTTTTTATTGATTAAAATATTCCTGCAAATTCAGTGTTTAAGTTCAAGTTCTGAAATTGTCTTATTAACGTTACTGTAAGAAATAACCTAACAGGCTTCGTAGTCTATAGCCCACTGTGGTTCGTGATTCATTTTAATGAATAAAAACGTTTCAAAAACATCCCACCTTCAGATTTTTTCCTGCTTATAAGGGTTGTTATATAGTATATAAATTAGGATTTTGCAGGGGTCTTGGTAAGAAACAAATATAACATGAACTTCATCTTGAAAAGTATCAGTGAAATCACAATTACAATACACTTTTATTTGAGTTTTAGATGGTGACATCACCCTCAGTAAGCTAAAGAGCATTAATCTTTCATACCCATACAAAAATCTTAACTGCAACACTGCAGTGCCATAATGTAATGGAGTCACCCTGAGGGGAAAATAAAGGAGGTGAAAACAAGACAAAGATATCACAAACAACATAATTATGTGTATTTTGTACCACCTAGCTCTGTCAGTGTGAGCGTAATTGAATGTATTGTCATCTGACTGCATACACACCTAGATGTAGGTTATGAAAGTTAAAGTAAATGACATTGGTCTGTCAACAGTTAAGTTTAACAGAGTGAGTTGGAGAGCAAATCACAGAGAGTATAACCATCAATATTGTCAGCTAATTAGGAGAAATTAAACCTAATGTAGCTATTCTTTTGTTCATGGTTGTAATGTTAAGGAAGACGATGCTGTCTACTTCCAATCACCCAGGGCTAGCCTACATCTTTTACAAATCCAGTTTATTTTCAATGGACAGCCTACACGTTCTATGAGTTGCGTACTTGGTATTACTTTTCTCAGTAAAATATATTCTCATGAACAACAGTAATTGGAAAAACTTGTGAATTGTGTTACAGCATGCACTGTACCTTCTTCCGTAACTGTCGTTCTTTAGTAGAGTGGGATTTCACATGTTTCCTCAGGGAGCTGGGATCAGTATAACGCTTTGCGCAGCCAGGCACCTGGCAAGTATATGGCTTCTGTACAACCACAGACATATGAAAACTTGTATGACTCCACATAGAGGCAGACACACACACGCGCACATACACAAGCTTTGAAATACCATCCATAATTGTACATCTCACATCTCTCCTGTACAATTGTACTCACTGTGTCCAGGTGTGTACGCTGGTGCTTAGCTCTGTCACTTGAGTTGCTGAAGGCCTTGTGACAGCCTGGGTGTTGACACAGGTAGGGTTTCTCCCCTGTGTGGCTACGCAGGTGGATCTTCAGATTTTCTAGCCGAGAGAAAGCCTTCTTGCAGCCCTCGAACTGTAACCGCATATAAACACATTTAAAGTTGACCAAGCTGTACATTACCCCCAGGTTGCCACATGTGTATTTTAACTACATTTTAAACAGGCCAATAATTGAAGTCATTTATGTTTTGGCTATTGCCTTCATCCAGTGCAATGTCCAATATAAGCTCTACAAGCTACAATATGTTACACACCTGGAGCTATGAGCTTATTAGCTGGAAGTCGCTGCAGACAAAGGCCGGCTGACCTCAGTGTGTGGGAGGGAGTGAAAGAGGAAATATAAAAAAGCCTTTGAATAGAAAAACTGGCCATTTAGTCTCTGACACTCAAGTAAGCCCTAACTGCTCACTGCCATGGTTGGAGACTGTGGGTCGTATTATAGGGTAGGAATAAACGACCTATATCGTCATATGGTTTGGAGGACTTGTTGCATGGTTGACAGGCAAGCAGCTGTGAAGCAGCAAAGCCCTGAGAGGGGTAAACATTTGGGAAAGACAGGTACATTTTAGTTTTATGGCAAGTTTATGTTATTTAGTCACAACTCCTGGCTATTAGTAGTGAGCAGTCTTTTTGTATCACTTGTGTCTTCATGTTTGATAATTATACAATCATATTGCTTTTACAATCGGTCAATTCCTACTACACTGTGATTATTAAGTGAATTTATACTTATAATTTAGATGACTGTGCCTTTATCATTATTATTATTTTTTTTTCACTTTTGGATGTTGGTGTTTGATGTGCATGTTGGACACACATGATACAGAGTACATCACACTATGAGGAACAGATATCTACTTGAGGATTTCAACACTGATAATTCAAGCTAGAGTGTCATACATACTTTTTTTTGAAAGAATCAGTTACGTGTGATGCTTAAATCCCTCTACAAGCACTCTCTTTCTGTGCACACAAGCATGAATATAACACCCACAATTAAATGGTTACCGTTTTGATCACAGTCATGATCCTGCCCTCTTTGACAAGTAACTCTTAAGAGTTCACTCTCAATAAGTCAGAACTAGTCTATATGATAATCAACCAAATTAACAGAGGCACAAAAGTGGTAGAAATACATGGTTTATTCTCACCTATTGTCCTTTTCTTTTCTGTTTTGTATGCACTCCTGGAACTGTTGTCACACAGATATTGGGATCTTAAAGGTTTTCACACACATGAAATCATGAAGCTTTATGCTTTCAAAGAATGTATATTTTGACAAAATTTAGTAAGGATTCAACTTTGGGGTTTTGATTGCAACAAAAATGGCAAATTCCATTTAAAACTTAAAAAAAGAGAGTTATTTTACTCCCCCACTTGTTCAAATTTAACACAAATGTATTAAGTAACACATTTCTGATGGTTGTGTGTGTCACCAGCAGGGGTCAGTGTTTATACACACATCACTGTATTGTCATCTGTGTTTTGAATCCTTCATCTTGCATCACCTTGACAGCGGCTGGTAGCTATCAATTACAAAACAAGTCACTTGTAGTAGACTATTCCTAATACATTACAGCAAAGCTCAGACTGAAGAATGACTACACCATATAACAGCATCAGACCGGCCCTCGCACTTGTACTACTTCTTGCGCTTTGGGAAAAATACCACAGTTATCCAAACAAACAAAACAGCTCTTTTTTTGCAGTATCATGCGACCACAGTGACTTCACTGTTAAAATATGTCTTTCTTCTTGTGTAGGGCCAGGACTTTACTCTCCCCTTCCTGTTCACAGGGGGGTAGGAATGTCTTTACTAAGCCTTATTGAGAAAACACACAGACCACGTCCAATTCTTTTTTTTTTTTCACCAAGACTAGATTTCTGACATACTGATACCTCTCAGTCATCACCGCCAAAGCCAAAATCAAAATGTCTCTGCTTGTTAATAGCTTACTAATAACATTCCTCTGCATTCCACATAGAAATACTTGCCTTTCTTCCCATAAATGACATGGCTATTTTCTGACATCTATTCTCAAACACCATCCTGCTTCCGCAATTGAACTAGGAAATAAAGATATTTTGTTAAGCAATTTCATGTTATGACAATTATTCTTTGAATGTAGTACATATGGTGGTTGTATTCTGGAATTTTTTTAAAAGCATAAAATCTAGGGTGACCAGCGCTGAATATGAAGAATTTCTTTTAAATTTGGCAAAGCAAAAGCACTAAAGCAAGCACTTAATTGGAATCCAAACAAAACGGTAGAGTGGCACAAAATGAGAAATGACAAAGACATTTCACTCGGGCACTCTTTCCAATTCTGGTCTATTACAATAAATGCTCCTTCATAAGGGGATGGCCTTGCAAAGTTGACCAATCATAAATATAATCTAAAGAAAAGAATTAACAACAGACCCCTTAGCTAGAATACCAAAAGAAAAACAGCACAGACAGAGATAAATAGTCTCTCAGATACAAAGTGGTCAGACAAGTGAGAACCAGCATAAAGCTAAAATACTGCCAAGACTCCAGGACTAGCCAGGGGTGTGTAACTGTGTAACTCTGCTCTCTCTGTCTCATAAAGCTCTCATAAAGCGCAGAGGGCTTTTTAGTTTTTCGCGGGGAGCGTTTGGGCTGAAAAGAAAGCAGCATGGCTTCTCAGTGTAGATCAGTGTTACAGCCAGCTTCTGACAGGTCCTGGCAGGTACTCATGCCCTGGCTGAACAATGACAGCTGTAGTCTGTGCCAACAGAGTCTGTCCAATGCCCAGTCTTCGCCTGAGGTCAATTCACTCTGGACTCCGCTCTTCCCTGTTTCACCAGTGATATTTCTCCCCTCTTTGCTCTCTTTGTTTCACCTGTTTCCTTATACTGTATATTCTTCTGTCTCCAGTGACTTCTACATTCCTGTAGGGGTGTTACATGAGAAATAATATTTTTGCCACAACTACTCAGTGTGGGACAAATAGATCAAACAACATGTGTAGCAATCTGTCAGTAATTGGTACCTAAATGTTAGAAGACACTAGTACGTGTGACTTTTCGTGTAACTGAGAAGGGGGTTTAGAGTACTGGAGCAATGAACGGCTATGTTAACTAATGCCAAATAATGACATACGCTGTAGTGTGAACGTTTATTCCAGATACTAAAGCATTATCCCTGGTGCTAAAACCAACGTTAGTTTCCTCCAAACAATTGTAGGGATGGCGCTTAAAATGTTGTCAAACCTGAAATCTAATAAGCTCGCTTTCTATGGCATTAGCAAGGCTTGAATTACAAAATGCTCATGTAGGGAATTGTAGTGGATTAGAAAGAAACTAAGGTTTTATTTTTCACATTATGCAAATGCACTGATTGATCAGAGCATAAATAATGTATACTGAAAGAAGATGAAGTACAGTTTGACCAACTTTGCCAAAACATTTTCTCATTACAATTTCTTTTTTTGTATTTTGTTTTTTCTTTTTAGCATTTTTAGCATTGGAGTGATAATAGAATGTATGGCAGCCACAATGCACAAGATAATAATTCCAAAGAGCAAGCAATTTCTCCACTACCCGAGGAGCAATTAGCAAAATGGTAAAGCACATTATGATATAAAAAATTATAAAACATCTAAATTAACGTGCTAACTGACAATGGCTGTAAAAATCTCTTGGGATTTAAGTTCACACTGTGCTTTTAAAACCTTGTGTTAAAATCACAGTGACAGATGCAAACAGACTGCTGACTCAAGTATATGTTAACAAACTGTTGAAACATCATTAACAGATTGTAAGATGACAGGCACAAGCCTGGGCCTGCCCTATATGTTCACTTTGTAAGAAGAGCTACATCATTGTTCTGCTGCGGGCTCACACTTCATTTATCATGCATCAGTTTATTCATTTGCCAATCATTTCCTAAGAACAACTGGGTGCTGCATCTTGGACGATTGTATAATTTGAAAGGTGGGCTTGTTTAAGAGAATTTAGCTTTCTTTAAATATTAAAGTACTTTTAGCTTTTTCTAACTGTTCTGTGAGATTCAGAGTTTTTATATCTAGCATTTCTATCTTTAAAGAACAACTTTTCAATCTCAGAGGGAGTAGATGTAATCACATGCACATAGGCTACTTTTGCAAAGATCTATGAAAATGCTCATGTACAGTTAAGAAAAAAAAAGCCTGTACTCTTGACATAATGTTCAGACTCAAACACACAGAGTAAAAATGTCTCATTAAAGTGCAGGAAAGATAAGTCAAATGTGCTTGCCTTTTCTGTCTTTACTCAGAATTAGCCTGTACTATAATTACAGGACCACAAACGTGCCACTTTGTATCAAATTAGTTTTTGGCAATGGGCTGTGACCATGAAACCTTTCTTCGTTATTATTCATGGAACACAGACCCATCCAGGGTTTGTAGCCCCATGGCAACAGAGCAGGCTTCAACTAATAAGTGAGTATTTTGGTACAAAAGGTCGACTGCAGGTATGCATGCTGTTAATAATTGACTTGTTAAAGGTAGCGACATGAAGCATGTTTTGCGAGTGGTTTGTCAATTACTCATTTAAGTCTCAACTATTTTCTCAGTGGGAGTGAGAAAAAAACAAAGGAGGGAGTTCAGAGCGGTGTACAATCCATGCATATTTTTAAAGCCATGCTAGCTGCATGAGTCAATGGAATTGCAATGGCGGTCTGTCTGTTGGTTGGTTGGTCGGCCCTGCACTTTGGTCTAGACTTAAATATCTCAGCAACTACTGGATGGATTGACCTGACATCTGTTACAGACATGTAAAGTCCCCATAGGATGAATCCTACTGATTTTGGTGATCCTCTGACTTTTCTTCTAGCACCACCAGCAGGTTGTCATTTTTGGCTTTTTTTGAAATATCTCAACAGCTATTTGATGGATAAGAGACATTAATGGCCCCCTTTGGAAGAATTGTAATTATTTTGGTGATCCCCTGACGCATATAACGCCACTATTAGGTTAAAATTATTATTGTCCAATATACTGGTTTATATCGAAATACCTGCAAAGCTAATGCCATTCCAATCAGCCTCTGCTTAATTTGTTCATAAGCAATCAATCAATCAATTTTATTTGTCACATGAAATCGTACGGGGTACAATTCCAGTGAAATGTAACATGGTGAACCTGATAAACCTGCACTTGCTTAACATCTGCATATCAGCATTGTTTATTTGAGCATGTTTGCATGCTGACATAAGCATTTAGCTCACAGTACTGGTGTGCCTCAGCCAAGCTTTAGACTATTTCTAATATTATCACGTTACATTTAAAACTAATAACCGGGCGCCTGGAAAGCTCAGTTGGTAGAGCGGGCGCCCATATATAGCTGCGGCCCTTTGCTACATGTCATTCCCCCCTCTCTCTCCCCTTTCATGTCTTCAGCTGTCCTGTAAAAAATAAAGGCCGAAAATACCCAAAAAATAATCTTAAAAAAAAAATAAAAAACTAATAACCAAACTAAAGAAGCATCATTACATTGCAACACATCTGAAAGAACTAGATCATCCATCGTGGACAAACAAAGCCACTAGTTCATCAATAATCCACCCCATGGATAAACGCCAACTCTTTGGCCACAGATGCAGACCTGCAGAGAGCCAGACTATGGGGCATCACCTTCCCAGAACGATGGCCAAGTTTGTCAGACGGTGGCCTGGCAAGCCCCCTGCTGCTGACAGGACCAGTAGCTACCAGAAAGCCATGGTACCATGCCAAATCTAAAGTGCTAGGCATCCTTTGTGCTGATTTAGTAACTACATAATTGAGTTAACTCCCATGTCAATTATCACAGAGCCCCGCTAATTACCCAATAGCTAAAGTTAAGAGGAGAGAGAGGGGATATTTTTTATCTAAACCTTGGCCATAAACACAGAGCACATGAAGGCATTTACCCTAAAAGGGCTTTTTTTCCTGCAGCCTGAGGCTTGAAAGCCTTCAACTAGATACTGTGGCTTTGAATGAAACAATGAGGATTTAACTCAGTGACCCCCTGGCATTCATCATGTTCCTGCTTTGACGGCACTGACTCATTCTTCTCATCATCTAATTGGTAAAATATATAAAAGAATCTTCTTTCCAAAGAGGCAGAGAAATAAAGTATGAAAATAGACTTCTGTTACATGAGAAGAGACACAGCTGTGATCTGCATGGTGTACCGTGCACTTGTTGGGTTTTTCTCCTGAATGGACCCTCATGTGGATAAGAAGCTTGTATCGGGCATTGAAGGGCTTGAAGTTGCGTGGACAGCCCACCCAGTGGCATGTGAAATCCTCAGCCTTCCGCTGGTCCACATGTTGCTTTTCTATGTGCCTTACCAGCTCCTCCCTTTGGTCATAGACTGCACTGCAGTCTATCCACCTGCAGCTGTGGGCCCCATAGTCCTCCAGCTCTCCTTCTTCTTCCTCCAGCATAGGGACCTGCGGTTGAAAGCTCACCCCATGCCTGGGATTCACCATGGGAGTGTGTGTGAGAGGGTCCTGAGAAGGGGGCTTTATTTTACAGTGTCTTGTAAGGTGGATGTGCTGGTGTGAGTGGTAGGGTGGTGGAGGCCCATGTAGAGTATCAGCTTCTTGGATAGTAGTCAGCAGGGCTGGCTGAAACTGTGGAGGTGGCAGCAGGTTGTTGATGGTTTGGCTGCAGCTCTCTGAAGTCTTCTCCAGTGCCCCTCCTTCCTCTGGGAGGCACTGCTGGTCCACCACCATGTTAGCCATCTGGCTCTCCAGACCCCCTCCCTCTTCAAGCACCTGCATACGAACATAATCTGTCTGTGGGGCCGAGGCCTGCGAAGAGCCTGGCATGCTGTAGGGATGGGCGTAGGGGATGCAGCGGCCTCTCACGCCCAGGAAGTGACCGTAACCCTCAGATTGGACAGGTGAGAGTGTGGGATGGGAGGCTGGAGAGATGCGAGAACCATTGATATAAGCCACAAGTGAAGTCGGTGAGGTGCGTATGATGGAGTTGAAATCAATACCCATGACATCCGACAATGGCGACGTGGAGAGAGCTCTCTTCTTAGCACGAGACTGTCTGGGGCTTCCGGCATCACCTGCAAAGAGGTACGAGGGCAGGGAGGCAGAGGTGCTAGTGCCACCTGATATGGTCGTGCCAGACATGGCCGTGCCGGGAGGAAGGCTGGGCTGCTCACCTCCCTCACTGGCCTGCGTGGAGCACTGAGGTAGACCCAGTGGAGGAAGCACCCGGTAGCCATACGACCAGTCATGTCTGCCACTAAACATTGACTGTGTTTCAAACAGACTAAGGGTAGTGGATGCCAGCGACTCTCTGGACTGTAAGGATCTGAAACAGATTGTTGTTATCCACTTTAGTATCACTGATCACAAGGTTTAGTGAGCTCATCATCTCATACTGTTATTGATATTGCCCACCTGGCATCAGTGTGGGGAATCTGCACACTGTGTGGATGTGATGGAGGGTGTTGTGCTGACGGCCCTGCAGTACACCGTTGGCCTTTGACAAGGGTCACAGGACTGCTGGTCACTGTCAGGTTAGCAGTGGCTGTCTGACCAAATACTTCCATGGTAGGTCCAGACACAGAGCAACCTGCTGGACACAAGCCCACAATCCATATACAGAATATCAATATGGGAGATACCTTATTAAAGTATAAAGGTTACAGCAAAGCAACAACTTTTATCCACATTCAATATACATCCCCCAAAAATTTAAATTGTTAACATAATATCACACAACTACTTGAAAAAGACATTAACAACTGCACAGAGAACTGAAATGCATCACATTAAGTCTTTAAGCTTTAACTAAGGTTTATACAGCAGATTGAGGAATTTCCCTTGCCAACCTGACACTTTCTGCTCTGTTAATCACTAATGAGCTTTTCACCTCCTTCCACTTTTTCTCTGTAGAAAATCTAGGGTCAAGCTTTATGCTTGGTTAATTATCAATAAATAAGAACAAGACGTAGCAGGAAGACAGTCAGGTTGTGAAGAGCACACTGAGAATAAGTGAAGTATGAAGCTGTGGATAGTAAATCAGTTGTAGTTATGTATATAACATCATTCTGTCAGACTTATTATTTTATGGGAGGCGTGTAGTCAGAGTCTGTATAGACCCTGAATACTGCAGTATTCACATACTGAGTAAAGTCACACCTGCATTTTGCTCACACACCTTTGTTTGTACCTTTGAAGCCGTTGTTAAAGGAGCAGCGTCCCGTCTGTATGGTGGTTGTAGGATGATAAGTAGGCACTTGCTGGTGTGGGGATGCAGTCGAAATGTTTATATGTTTGCCGTTGGTCAACACCTGTCTGCGGAGGCTCAGGGTTGGCAGGACAACATGGCTTCCACTCTGTTTTTCAGAAGCAAAGGATTGCATGGCTCCCATTTTCACTTTCTCCATGCTCGAGGAGGGACTAAGATCGGCCCGTTGTGGGAAAGACATGGGTATCCTGATGGATTGAGACTGGTGTCCTTTGATCATACTTAGTGACGGGGACACGCTGCAAGGAGACACCAGGAGCTGACAACCCTTTCCACTCATGGCTGAAGCAAAGTTGTCAATAGCTCTGAGCTTATGAGGAAGTTGTTTCAAGTAGCTGCAGTTTGCTAAATTTGCTTTACACAGGATATAAAAATCCACTGCTCATACCTAGGAAATGATTAAAAACAACAAATCATAAAACATTACGGTGCCAAAATAAAGAGTACATTTAAAAATGGAGTTAAAACAGCAAATGTGATATTAAACAAACCTCAACCTCAAACCTGTAGAAAACAACACAACCACAAACAACTTAACATTGTACAAATGCCTATACAAAATATAAAAATATTATCCAACATAAAGGCTGCTACCATAAGAAAATACATTTTATTAAAATATGATGACTGAGAGTTAACATAGGCCTATCATGGTATCAGCATCATAAACATACTGATACCACTTTTAAAGTTAAAGTTTCGGTTATAAAAATCTGTACATTCTCTAAAATCCATATAGCCTAAACAGCAACTACTAAACTTAATCTATTCGGAATTTAATCTAAGAGGTGCCTATAAGTGTATCCTTAAACAGTACAAAATATGACCTTTGCAGTCCAGCTTTTCATCATAGCCTGCCTCTATTGTCAATGCCGCGTTCACTTACCTATTGCTGTTGTCGCAAACACTTTCCCCAAAGTTACATGTCAGAATGAATGGCGCCTTCAATCCGCCGAGCTGTAAATGTAATCTGGATGACACCAACTGCCGTGTTTCTCTCAGAGTTTGTGATGGCTGTGCACTGAGCAGAGAAATTAAGCCTCTGAGGAATCTTTGAGTTTGAACCGCGGCGTCCCACCTCACTCCTCTGTTGTTTCCAGGAACTTCTTTTCTTTCACACGCTAACCCCTTTGCCCTTGACTCGGTTTATGTGAACGACGTCATTTTAATAGTAAATAATTAAAGATTTTTTTTTTTTGTTAGTTAGTTACGGGTCTCCTACTGGAGCCTATGCGTTGGCGCGTGCGCGTGTGCGCGGACATGTGAGCGCGTGCTCCAGGATGCCTCCACGAAAAAATAGCCTATATGTAGCCTGTATGTCTTGTCCAGTCGCATATTGAAATACGAATATTGTTTTAAAAATAATTGTTCATTTACATTTCTGAAAAGCCTATTTTTTTGTACGCCTTTTCCACTTTAAAAAACCTTTATCCTGCAGTTATATGCAAATTATGCATTATCTTATTAAGTATCTGCTAATTTGCATACATTTCCAGAATAGAAATCTAAACATTGGATAAAGCCATGTTCAGCATTCTTGTTTTATTTTGGTGACAGATTACAAAGGTTTTTACAGAGGATATTTTGGATATCTCTTTTTATCAAACCATAAATCAGAAAGTAGCCTACTGACAACTGCCACGTTTTTAGGTATGAAATGTTACATAAATCAGGCTATGAATAACATATGAACAAACCCCTCTGTAAAAACCTTCAGAATAAAGCTAGTAATGAAACTGGAAAGTTTGGTATATAAGTGCTATTGAAGTGGAGATTTCTGGCTAGTATAAGCTTATACTAGAAAAAACTCATTTTGAAACAACAGCCTTTAAAGTAAATTCCATACATTTTTCAAGACACTACAGGTGAATAGGGTAAAACAAACACCATGAAACGTATTGCTTACTTTAAGACAATTATTACAAGTTTTCTGCAATTTTTTTGCATTATCGATTGCTAACTTTTGGTGAATTTAGGAGACATCTGAAGGTTTGGTTTGGTAGATATCCACAAAGTAGCTCAAGGCTAGAAAAGGGAGTGAATCAATGAGTATGCGTCCCCTAGCTTTAAGTAATAAATGTGATGTTATTGATGTTATATATACATTTTTCTTCTCAGTAAAACTGAGATTGTAAACATCTTTAAAATGCTGTTCTGAAAAGAAGAAAAAATGCTGTCAAAATTCTTTTAAATGCAATTATTCCAGCTCATAACAGATTGGGCCTCTGCTGTATTTCTGTTGGTTTGATAAAGTTTTAATTGGACAAATTCTTTCCATTCTTCATGCCACTGAGCATTCTTACCAGTTCATAATTTGAACCTGTGACTGTTGTGTTGCATGAATATGCTACCTGCTCTGCTCCCCAATAACACTATCTCCTCCTCCTCCTCCTCCTCCCCTAACCCTCCACCTCAGCTCAGACCCCACTGTTAGTAGCACTTTTCTCCTGGCGGCTGGAGTGTTTGCTCTGTAGATACTCCTACAGGTTTCTATGGAAACCAGCATGTCTATAGAAGGAGGGACGGTAGCTTTTCTTTCTGAACACACATGGAAGAGGGTTCTCTGCTTCACAAACTATAATAATGATGAACTAATTGTTTGACAGAGAGCATCCATTAAATGAAAATACATAATGTAAACAGGCTCTGCTGACTACTGTGTCTTGAGTGACTAATTGGAGTCTGCAGTCAGTCAGAATGACTGCTAAGAAATTGCATTGATCCGAATGGTGGATTGTAGCTGCATATAGTGCAGTGACATCTCTTGGCTTATGGGTTTTTTTCAGTCAATAAGTATGCTCTGCCTGTCTGTGTTAATTATAAACGATACCTGTCAGATTATTGGCTGCATGAAAACCTTTATTTTTGTAACAGGAAAACCATTGATGATGCATTTTACTATGGGCATTTGATGCATTACTGTATATTGATCACTTGAGATTTCAGATAAAGAAAATTATGGTTTTGAATATTAAGTAGTAGTGACCTCTGGTGGGGTAATATTTAATTACTATGCTCCTGGCCTGTGAAAGCAAGTTAGTGGGCTTACATTCATGCAAGTTTTTTTAGCTTCTGTTTATCACAATATTACTTTTCACTCTTATATCTTAATCTGACATCTTAAAAAATGTTTCACTATTATTAATGTATATAAAAAACAGCGATGTACAAAGCAGAAGACTTTTCTATACTCATCTGTTTTTGTGAGAACTGTTCCCTCTTTTGCCAGCAGGGGATACTATTAGTACACCAATGGGGTGGCTGCAGTCTGATTAATAGCACCACAAATTTTGAGATACAGAAAAAAGAATAAGAAAAAAGGGTACGTAAAGATGTAAGAAAGGACACAGTCTGATACTTGTAGAGGTCAGGAAGATAGGACTGCTCCTTGCTTACATGGTTATATGAAATACTCTTCCCAGGATTTTGTTTGATTCAAGCAGTGATCCACCGGCCCCACTGTGATTTGGCCTCTTCTTCCTTTGACTAAGTGAGTCACGGTGCGTTTCCAAATGTCAGAGTGTAACAGGATGGTAAAGCATCCAAGCTCGAGGCAGAACAACAACAACACAGATGTAGCCACTCGCTCTTCTTCTCAACGACAAACACTGAGACTTGGAGCAGTGCTTTCATGTATGTGTTACACTAAATGCCATTTACAGTTTACAACCCTCTCGGTCAAACTGAAACAACATGTTCACTTTTTTCCTGTAGTCCAAGGCTTCCTTTGCATTATCTATGTTTTAAGGAAAGGATCTGAGGAAAGGATGTAGGCAAGGTAGAGTAATAGGTGCAGCAGAGTAGAAAAAAAGACTTATAGAAGACCAGTTGAGATATAAGTGTTGACCATTTGAGAAGAGCTCCATTTGGTGCAGAATTAATGCTCTAATAGACTCTCCACCACTTACAGAATCTCCCTCCCCCCACCCCCTTGATGACAGCATCAGCACTCCTGGAAGTAGTAAAGCATTCATTCTGGTGTCAAGATGAGAAATAATGGGTGATTTCTCTTGAAGTTATATTACAATAGTCACTTAAGGTAATGCACACTCCAGTAGACCTGTGATTAATTAATCTGCCTTTGATTTTGCTAATGACAGTTCAAGTCAAATACAAGGTTAGTGAAGGCTGAGTCAATCCTTTTAGAGAGAACTGTGTTGAGTGTTGGAGATTCAATTTATTGGTATCATTCCTCATTATAACGGCTCCTATTAAACCGTGGCACCTCGCGTGCTTAGTCAAAGCATATTAATAGACAAATACACACAGGTATCTCCTAGATTGCATTAAAAGTTTTTCATTACCATAAAATCACGTGTGTTGCTTTGTAGCCAACAGTGTTGTACATGTTTTGTAAGACGTCTAAACTAAAAAGACTATAAATAGTGTGCTCTTAGAGATGCAGCACTATCCAATGTACATGAAGTACAGTAGGGAGTGAGGGCCCATCCATCCATCTCCTCCTCTGCTCCTCTAACTGTCAGTAGCAACACCTAAGATGAAGATGAGTGTGAGAGAGATGGGCTTCTGAGCATCTTCCATCTCCATCCATCAATCTTAGTAGGCTTCTCTTATAACCTTTACAGAGAAGTGATGTTTGATGAAAAAAAGAAAAGGACAGCAGGGAACACAGGCGCCCATGTCTTCTTTTTCCCCTTCCTGCTGTGTTTTTTGAACAGGATGACTCTAATGAAAGATTGCTGACACAACATCCTCATGTTTAGAAGCGCTGTTAGGCCACGGGCTTGTTTTTAATTTGAGCGCACATTCAGGGTAAAGCCTAAGGGTGTGGGTGCTTTAAGCTCCCTCTTTCCTTTTTGGATATTATTAACACTGCGGCTCTGGAATTGCATCTAGGATGATGAGACCTGAGCGCTTGAGCATAATCACAGGACTCTGAGTCTGCCAAATCAACAGAAACATTTCCCAAGACTTCAATATAAACACAAAGAGTGAAAAGAAGCTCGGACAACAAAAGACGTGGATCAGAAGTGAAAGGGAATTTAATTTAAGTAACTGAAATCCAATTAAATCTGGGTTACTCAACCATAACATGGCGTGGCTCAATGACAAAGCGTATTGGCTAAGGCAATGATAATGACCCAACTTCATATAATGGCTTTTATCTAAATTTAAAACATTTATGCGCAAGACCTGGAACCTTTTCACATTGCCACATGAGAACTGACCCCATTTATAATCTATGTGAAATTAAAATAGGTTTCAATGCTGTAGTTACTTTTAGACAAATAGAATGAACGTGTTCAGGATGCATGACACATCTCTTATTTGTGCTTCAATGTAGAAATATAGATTAACTCATCTATTGTATTTTATTTTGCTCTTAAATGCTCTTCATGCTTCACTATAACAGTTTTTATACTTGTAAAGAGTGTGGGAGTGGTCTTAGTTTAACTAGACTAATATATGGCTACCACAACTGCAGTTATGTGGTGCAGCACATGCTTGTGGGTGTGTGTGAGTACTTTAATAGCGGTGGTACATTTTCAAGAGGCCTGTTTGAATTTCTTGGTGCCAGTGTGGTGGTGAGGGCTGACAGGGTACTCAAAACAAACTAGAAGGTCCAGACATAGGAGGGTGTGTCATTAGACCCCTGCCTGGAGCCCCCTGGTCTGATCGTCCCAACATCCGTCTTCATTAAAAAGGTTGCTCTCTGAGCAGATGGTCATTAAGAGCACCCCCCTCTTTATTCTGGGCACCCTCTATGCACTAGGACACTACCTAGAGGACACCCATTGTCCCTCAGAAATCCCAGAAAACCTCACCTGAGAAGAAGAATTGGTGCCTGACAAGCCCATGATCACTCTGGGGTCTTCATAAATCTCTTTTTGAAATCTTTCAAAATAACAGCATGAAGTATGGAGATGGCCCATGCAGCAGTATAATCAATACGTCAAACCCTGTGGCGCAAGATAGAGGTGGTCAGAGTGACACAACTGACGCAAATGCCCCCCCAAAAGTGAGTAATATCACCACTGCTTTCCTTCTCTGTATCCTTTTCCAGTTAAGTGTTTTTGTCCCTGTGTCTTTTATGTGACTGGCATATCAATGTTGTTTGAGACAGCACTGTCGTTCAGACAGGTGTGGCAGGAGATACACGAGGACATGGTCAGTTTTTTAGGGAAAGCTGGGGTACATAAACACACAATGTCAAAGTGACTTAGGTCCTGTTGCTTCACTGCGGTCAGCTTTTGCTGATTACAGCAAGACTCTTTGAGGGATGGGTTGCTATGTGAGCCTAAACCAAACGTACCACTTATTCACTAATGTATACAAATTCTTACACCAACGCAAATATACAGTGAAACTCCAATAAAACAGAGAAAGAGGTCACAGGTTGTGAGCTGTGATTCATGAAGTTGTAACTCTTGGGTCCAATATGAGTAATGTCAATGTTATTTACATTTTAGTGGAGATAGCCTCATCGTCAGTATCTCCAGCAGTAGCCACCATGGATCCCAATTATAGCAGTAATCACTCCCTAGCTGAGAGCACAGTTTCAGACAGGGTAAAGTATTATCCATCTTCATCATATTCATTATCAGGAAGCAGACGCAGGTGTCCTGGCCTCCCACTGCTGCACACCATTAGTGACTGATAGACGGTGGGACTATGGAGCCTTTACTCCACAGAACACGCCCACATACGACAAGAAAAAAATGGAATTTAAAGAAGTTGTTGAAATATGCATAGCATTTTCTGATTGTACAATATCTACTTTTAACCAATGCAGCTAGTTGTTGCATGTCACAGACATCAGATAGACAGGGTGCCATCTCAACAGTACACGGTGCACGGTCGAAGGTCACACAGCAGGGGGTTCGCAGCACATTTGTTTTCTCCTGATTATCTTCAGCTGTCTCTATAATAAGGAGGCTCAGTGTGACAGACATATAGCAGCTCTGTTTCAGACTACGGCAGTACAAAAAGGTCACATGGAACGGGAGCAGATAGCCGTGGCATGTTTTTCAACCATCCATCCCCCTAACCCACATGGGTGAACAGGACAGCTTGCTCCTTGCTGGAGTTACCTGTATATATGGGCACCCTGTGCAGACCACGCTACAAATATTGTGTAGACTGTTGTGAAAACTCTCAGCTTAACTCAAATAAATCATTTCATTATCCTGTTCTCTAATGGGTTATTGTAGCACCAGGCTGACACCCTGTTCCCGTAAAAGCTCATGAGATTTGAAAATTCAAAAATGCTTTTGGATGGGATCGTTTTCCTATCCTCTGGCACCTGGTCGAGGTCATTCTATTAGGTGGATTGATTTACATATAAATTGAACATGCAGAATTACGCACCTCCTTAAACTCATCTGTTTCTCTACTGTATCCCATTATCTGCCTTGCATACTCCAACAAGCATTTAATTTCATCTTTCATATTGTCTTATGTTTCATTATGTTTCAGTGTTATTTATCAAAATTCATTTAGCTAATAACGCCCACATGCACTGCCCCTTTTCCTGCAATGCACCTATTCTAATGTGTTCTGAGCGACTGTGTGTCCTGGGGTAAAATGGGAAATGTTGAAAATTCACTGGGATATGAAAAGCAATCATATTTTCTGTATCAGTAAGCAGGTCTGTGGTAGCTGGAGGTCATTCTTGCTCTCTGCTGTTGCTTGGGGAGGCATTTTGTAAGAGCCCCCAAGGCTCACCTAGTTAATTAAGTTTTTCTGCTATTAGAATGATGTAACTTGTGATTTTACTGCTCTAAAAAGCTAATTCTCTACAACCACTGAGGATTTGATAGACGCTATGATGCCTTGGTTATATGGAATCCATCAACAACTAAAATATATTATGTTGTGACATGATACATCAGTCATTTTATGATTACTCATACTTGAGTTGAAATTGTGAGATGATTTGTGGATACATGCCATGAATAGTAACTGGTCTTTCTACCAGAAATTAGTGAAGTGTCAGTAAAGTAAAGAAAAAGTGTCTAAAGAAAATGAAAGAAACTTTGCTGAGCACATGAACTATGCAGTGGAGTTGTCTTGGTGATCCAGATATAAAAAAGTGTGGGTGTGTGTATGCGACTTCATCCACTGCAAAGAAATAAATTAAACAATAACATTTGCATGGTGAGGCACTTATAAAGAGTGTTTACTTATGTGTAAGTGTTACTTATAAAGACAAATTGATTCAAACCTATGTACAAATTTAGCTGAGCAGTTTTCTGCTGCAACAGTGCTAATATTGCACTATTTTTGCACTCCCTGAGCAGAATCATTCAGGATTCTTTTTTTTTACATTGCTCAATATCTAGAGTCCACAAGGTTGGAAGCATGGCCTCGAAAACCAAGTGTTTTCAAAGTATTTATAACTCATGAATCTGCAAGGACTTATGTTTTTCTTAGGTGAAATACAGTCATAGAATGTGGAGGAACCAGAAGTATTTTCACTATCATTTCATGAAAGAAATCCTGCAAATTCACTAATAGTTTTTTTGGGCTATTTGATGTTTGTCTATCAAACCACACCACATCAACATGTGTTCATGCTTGGTTAGAATATTGGGAGCACTGGTCCAAAAATGAGGAAAACACATTTATTTACATACAGAATTGTCACTAACCTCTGCAGCTCTAATTTACCATTCTCACCAACCCCTTTTCTGGTTGTATGCTACAGTACCTGCATAGCAGCTTACAGCAGACATACAAAGTGAGGAAAGTTGAACATCTAAACATCTAAAGATATTATGTCAACACAACTCTTTAAAAGATGATTTTATGCCAGGACTGGAAGATATGCCAACATAAGTGAATACCATGAAACTATTTTCTATCTGCTAAACAGCAGCATTTCGCTGAATGATGAAATTAGACTGGTTCACAAATATTGGAGAAAAACGTGATCTATCTACACTCCAAACCACAAGCCACAATGCATTTTGCACTAATCAAATTTGGTTTGATGTGAATATGGCTTCAGGCTTTTGTTGAGTGTGAAAGTGTGGCTGTAGCAATTTCAGATGTAAGTATGTAATCAAAACATTATGTGACTGGCATGCTGTAATTAGACGAGAATACATGAGACCATGTAAATGAGTATATATGGTCTGAATTTGAATGTGGACTGTTTGTACTATGAATATTCTCTGCAATGTATTTACACCTTTACACCATTATACATACATGGTCTCATGACACCTTTAACATATATCTTGTCTAACAATCACATAACTTCCTATGAGATACATTAGGGAAAAAAATCTGCAGTAGCCTTTTAAGTGTGTAATTGGACGTCATTTTGAATACAGGACTGGTTCATCCACATTGACACTATCCTTTTTCAGATCTGTCTTCAGTTCTCTGCTGAAAAACACAGACGAGGCAGTTTCCATTTATAATGTAGAAGGCAGATGCTTGTCAAGGAGACTGAGATGTGTGTCTTTTGACCTCTGCAAATACACTCATGCCTTGCCATTGTGCAACAACCCACGTCTTAGTGTTGGCTTGAATATCCAAATAATTATTTTGCCCATTTAGCCTTGACTTAAGCAAATACCTCCATAAACTTTGCCCTTTTTGAATTTCTGGTCTAAGTCTTACATGAAAAATCACTGACTGACAAATTATATTTGTAAAGTGTGGAATCTGTATCCCATTTTGTAAATGAGGCTCGGGGTCTACCAAAGATTACTTACCTTATACAGTACAAAACAACTATGGCCTGGAGTGGACCACCCATCACAAAGGCAGTGTTTTTTACTTTGTTGGCTCTGACAGTAAGACTAACAGTGACTTGATAATATTCATTGTAGTTTTGTACTTTCCTAGTTCGTTTTGTACCATTATGAATCACTGTGCCACTCTAGTTCAAGCCATTGTCTTTTGCATATAAGATGCAGGTTTTCCTTCTTGCTGTTTAGTTCAACAGTAGGCTGAGGGGGAAAAATATTCCCTCCATGCATGAATAGTGGAAATGAGACACGACACACACTGTATTTATTAGAAATTGAGCCTTGGACCAATGATGATTATGTCATTCTCAAAAGATTTAGAGTACATTTGTATTGAAAACTCTGACAGCAGACAGCTAATATTTTCTTATATATGTTATTAATCGGTCACACATGGATTCTGGCCTATAATAAATACTTTACCGATCCCAGAGAGCAACCCCAGACCTCAAGTTTCAAAGGAAACTAAACAATATACACAAAATACAGTCTGTTACATAATATTCCATCTTGGATCTTGGTAGTACACAGCAGAACCTGCAAACTGTAAATGTTAATATAGGTGTTATATGTCAAAGGTGTTGACATACTCCTCCATAGGAGGACATCTCTCATCATCCCATCTATCTCTCCTCAACAGAGGAAAGATCCACAAAGCTTTGTCAGCAGAATAATGAGCAGCCACACAGCTCCACAACCCATCTTGAATGTTCAGCTCAAATGGAAGATGCAAGCTGAAGCCTATGACAAGTGTCTGAAAACAAATATGATGATAGACGGACAACCCAACCCGTAATAGATAGAAAAACTTGTCCTTTGTTTACACAAAGACATAAAAAAACAGTATGCGAGACAAAATCCTACCTGGATATCCTTGAGAATCCAGGTAGGACACAAAAGGATGGAGTTTTTTGGACATTATTCAGCTTTGTAAATCCATAATCTACCTAATGGGTGGACACATTTGCATGCATAGATATAGGTGCACACACACAGACACACACACACACACACACACACACACACACACACACACACACACACACACACACACACACACACACACACACACACACACACACACATTATGGTGTTAGAGAAGTGGCAGGTAGGGCTGTTGATCAGTACCTTGGATGAGAGTAATAGATCCGTTTAGCGTTAATCAATGTCGCTCACAGGCTCATTGAGCAGTGCACTCAGCATCCTGCTTTTGTGTCAGAGAGCCTTTTAATCTAATTGGACATTAAACTCCTGTCATTATTCCTCAAGCTCTGAGACTTATTTATGGCTCTCCTACTTGCTTGTATTTTCCTTTTCATTACAGCATGCCAGTCTACATCAGCAAACTCATTAAAGGAAATGAATCAAAGGAGAAAGCTGATGTGTGGCTGAAAAGTATAATTTAATAAATGTGTGTTGGGCTGCAGCGCTCAGCACATCATTCATGTTGTTTACGGGCTGTAATGTGTTAGCAGGTGAGGGCACTTTAATAATAAAGGCCTTTCACAAAGGCAAACATCAGTGCTGCATTTTAATACATGGACCTGTGGGGAGTGACAGGATTATCAATGCTGAATGCAGTCAGCAGGAATATTGTGGTGACTGTGGTTCAGAAAGTTCTTAAGATTTCATGTTTCTCAGGCCAATCAACTTTCATTACATGTCTTTACAACAATATGACATGGTAATGTAAATGTGGCTATTGTTGATATTTGATTATTTTTGTCTTAAAGTGACACTGTTTAACTTTTGAAAGACAAAATAGGATTCTCACCTTTATGAATTAATAAATAAGCAATACAATGTACCCTCGCTTAAATCAATACAGGTTTTGCAGCTACAGGCTTTCTTGGTTTGGTATGACCAGTAGCTTATGGTGGCTAATGTTAGCTCATGTGTAAATAGATTTTGCAGTGTAACTGACATTGCTGAGTCAGTTCAATGACTTTATGACTCTTCTCCTCTGTACCATTAGGCTATTAGTATTACCATTATCCTTTACTGTAATTCACTCACTTGTAGTCATGGTGGCTGCTCTTTAGCTAGTCCACTGTCTCGCTTTAAATCTGCAATGATACATTTTTTCAAATTAACAATAGATCAAATGACTATGTGTGATGTAAAAGGAATCGCTCATACTGATAAACCCACTACAATTATCACCCGACTCCGAAGTTACCTTTAGCTTGACAGGCATTTTAGTGTCTTTGTTTTGTTAACTATATAAGGTGATAGTATGTCTATGTTGTGTTGACAACTAGTTCTGCTCCTCTTAAGTGGCAAAAACGCTGCTTTAATTAAAGTCATTAGATGTAGAATGTTATGTGATTATAGCATCTTACAAATTATTGTGATGTCATAGGTTTTTGTAATCCTGGTGGAAATCAGTGTAGTCTCCGTTGCTTTTAGCCCACTCATCTCAGTGACCTCAGGAAGTGGGTGTATTGCTGTCCACCAGTGTGGTTGTATATTTTCAAATTGTACACATACCGTAATATACTTTTAAAGTGGCATTATGTTGAGGGGGCATCTGGCCCTTGGTTGTAGGTCTGTTACAGACGCAATATATTGCAGCAATGTGCTGAGGAAGAAAGCGACAATTGCACGGCTTGACGGTCTTAGGAGACTCCCCAGTCATTACTGTGTGCATAGCAGCCAGAGAACACCTCTTCATGGGTGTTTAAGCAAGCACTTTAAATGGAAATGTACTTGAAACGTTAAGAGATGTAATCATTGGGTATTTGAATTTGACTCAGTTCTCCCCTAAATGTCTCTCTGTAACTCCCTATCTCCCACTCTTGTCATTCTCTGATGCTTTCTCACCTTTTCTGTTTCTCTCCTGTTCACTTTATTTCTCATTCTCTCACTACCCACTCATTCCCCCGTTCTGAATTACTTGTGTTCTTCACCGCATCCTTGCATTTTATGATCTGTTAGTGTTATTCTTGATCTGTGTTCGTTTCTGAACTGTGGAATTGTCAGAGAATGTGAGGTTGGCATCTTTTATAGTTCAAGGGATTGAGGTTATTTTTTGGAAATGACTTTACTTACTTTTTAAATGACTGTAGCTTCTATTTGCTAAATGTAGCTATTTTTCTATTTTATGAACAGAAATATGCAGTGTTTTTGAGCTCATAAGCTTTTTCTTGTTTTCATAAAATGCCTTGGGCATGTACAGAAATTGTAGACGACAATAAAAAAATAACCGACTGGAACATTTGATTAGACAAAATCCCATCATCAGATGTGCTTATTGCTCATCATGAACATGTCACTGCTGCCTAATTTGAGGTTCATGTGTGAACTTCAGTTTAAGTGCAAAAAGGTCTTCCACATCTTCTGAAAAGATTGTTTTTTGGAAGCGTTCACCTTATATCATAGTTGTCTTTTACGGTGTTCGTTTACTCGTTTCTTTTACTTTGCAGTCCTTGATTGCTGCTGCATCTCTCTCGTCCTTCATCACAATCTGTTCCCTCATTACAACAATTACAGCCTGTGAACATTTCATTAACCTAGTATGTCTTGGCTGGGGCATACAACACTATTGTGCTGAGCCTACTGTTTTCATCACACTCTCATTGCACTAACCCCTCCCCTCCTGCTAACCTCACCCCGTGCTGTCAACTGAAAAGCAGCAATATTAATTGTGTGTTTGTCCTATGCCTTCTTCACAAATTAACTTATGAGAGTTACCTTTTAGGGTCACTGAAGATGGCATTGATTTAGATTTGTTCTGCATAGTACCAATGTTCAGGTTTTGGACTATAAGCAGTTTGTGTTGAAAAAAAAGTACATAATGTTTCCTTGTGTATTAAACCTTTTATGTATTATGTTGTTCTCATATTTTGGGAATGATGTACTGAGGGGGCAGCTGTCCTTTTTTGCAGTTTAATTTGGAAGAAAAGAAGCAATGGAACAGGGAGGACATGGTTATAGGACAATTGGTTTGTAATCAAAATGTGGGTGGGAAACATGCAAAGAGTCTTGAAAACAGAAAGCAGAATGGGACACACTTCCTGTCTGCATCAGAATTAAGCTTTTGAAGCTGGACATGCACTTCCCTGCTCTGTGTCTGTTGCCTTTTATTCCCCGCCTTCATAAAACCATGCAGCGATGAATGGTGTTCTTGTGAGAGCTACTCCTTTGTTCTTTTCCTGTGATGGCCTGTCATTTGGACTTGGCTTTGCCAGGAACAGTCTGTTCTGCATTAACTGCTTGAGAGGTCAAACCAGCTTGATCATTACCATGCATAAGGAGCTCAGTCTCCTGCCCACACATCTTTTACATTTATGTTTCTGTGCCTTCCCCCCAATTTCTTCCTCTTTTTAGTTTCTTTTTCATGTTCCTCCTCCCAGAATTAATGGCTGTGGTACTGTATGTGTGTGTATGTGTTGAGAAAATGGTCACACAGCTGTCTTTGCTATAATAGTTGTTTATTGCAAGGAGGAATATAGTATCTTCACTTGACTAATCGTCCAAAAATGTAGATTTTATCTGTAAGAAAAATTCTCTCAGTCAAATTGAAGATAATGCTTGCAGTAGTAAAGTAATTCAATGTAACATATATTATACACAATGTAATTAAAATGATAAATCATCTTAAATAATGCTATTATCATTATTTCTGTCACAAATTCATAAATCTAACAATATGGCTAACAGCCTGCTATTTTCTCCTCTTCTTTTTGAAATGGAGCCTGCTCCTTCTGCTCCCTGTGCATGGCCAATCATATACACTTTGCATGGGAAATTAATTCCATTATTAAACATGCTGCACTTCAGAAATTTCAATTACCGACGGCAGCATGAGGAGGAGAAAGAAAGTAATGCATGCCTACTCTAATGCATGAATATTGTATTAGGCCAAAAGAGTAATCATGGCCGATAGCTACAGAAGTCAAGTGTCTAGTGGTCCATTTATATACATGACTTCTGGCCAGATGGCCACCACAGACAACAGGTTCATTTAGGAAGTCTACTTACGCAGCCATCAAGAAATGTATTAAAGTGGTCAAGAGTGTGACAACTGTGTGCTTCAAAACAAAATGGCCACTTTGCTTAATGGGCTTTAAAAGAGATATGATGCTACATGAGTGGGCATCTCAGTTGCTCCTAAATTTAAACTGCTGACCCGTCTGCTTGTTATAGCAAGAATTTAAATAGAGAGCAACATTTTGTTTCCACGATCAAACCGCCTGTTATCATAAAGTAAATTCAATTCTCTTTCAGAATACAAAGTGTTGAAAGAAATGCTCAAGGTTTTTTAAATGTATTTTGGGAAATTGGCAAAGCATAAGCACAAGGGAACAAAGTGGTGTGTTTTGACCCCGTAGAGGACAAACACTTACCACCGTTAATTTCCTCGCTTGCCATTTCCTCATGTTTTGCGGACTTGAGCACTCTTTCCAGTTGGGTAAAATGTCCCTTGTTGCCATCGAGCCATGAGTCTAAGAGGAAAAAAGGTCAAAGCAATTTATATGTGACACATAGAGTTTGATCGCTTTGTCATCGCCTCGGGGGCCAAACCTGCCGCTCTCATAAGTACGCCCCCTACACACACACACACACACACACACAGGCGCACACCTGCGCACACACAAACACGCACACACAGATGCGTGCACGCGTGCATGCACAACACACACACACACACACACACACACACACACACACACACACACACACACACACACACACACACACACACATATGCCATCTGCATGAGAATATGAGGAAACAATTTTAGTTTAGCTTGGTTGCATGCCTTTGATGTGTAGGCTATTTGTGTTGTGTGAAACAAGACAAAGCATTATGGTGCAGAGGTTAAATAAAAGACGGAGATTACGATTATTCACTACAAAGATTTCCCACAATGACCATCATTTAGCCTATTTTGTAAAATGCTTCATTGTTTAAGGCAATTGTTGACAGTGGAACAAGTTACCTTTTTGCTATTATAACCCAGTTACAAATACTAGACATTGTCATCTTGTTTTATTTTAAAGAGTTCATGGTTGTAAGAGGAAGTGTTATTTGTGAATAAGAGTAATACTGGTTGTCCATTGGTTAAGGTGGGTGAAATCACAGGTATAGAGGAAGTGAGTGTCAGAACCTGTGTAAGAGTGATGGCTTGATGAAAGAAAAAAAGTCGGAACACAAGATGTGTAAAAGTTTGCACAAAAATATGTAGCTGTTGTCTTAGACTATAATTATAATTATTATAATTTTCTATTATAAGGTGTGTGTTCACAGTTAAAGGAAATAATTATTGTGGTTATACTGTTATTATGTTTCCGGTACACGTGCAGTTTAGTGTCCCAAATTCCCTATGGAAGATTCTTCGTGCAGTTTAGTGTCCCAAATTCCCCCATACAATGTCCTTAATCATGAACCTGCTAAACCACCTGTGCTGTTTAAAGGGGCGCTATGCAGTTTTGGCCATTTCTCCACTGTTTTCTTGCTTTTTGCTTGCAGGTTTCTCTATAGAGCTCCCCCTACAGCTTCAGAATAGATATTTGGCAGCTCTTATGTTTACTTGTGTCTGACTCCTTGCTCGGTCAGTCCTGCTGTTTCCTCTTTCTCTGTTCCTCCGACAATGCTTTCCTAGCTTTCTGCTTCTTTTTTGCCGGCTCAGCCATAACGATAGTGTGAAAAACTCCATCGCTATCTTGTTAGCTGGTTCCTGAAATGGGCATATGTGTGCAGTGACGTGAAGCAAAGCGAAAAAATGGCAGGGCGACCCCGTTCTTCGGAAACAATTGTGGCAAATGAAGCCAAATGTTTTTCCTGCACTAATACACACAGTTGCCACAATTTACAGTGTAGCCTAAAGAAATCATGATAGGTCTACTACTTGCCTAACCCCCACCCCTCAAAACTTGTTTTATAAACACTATGGCGGTTTTCCGGCCGCACCCCGACCCAGTCACAAACGGCTCTGCTCACTCGGACCCGAGGGCCCGGGCTACTCCAGATTAACCAAAGCACAACGTCACACTGGCGCTCAACAGGTCGGCTGCGGCTAGTATACCGCACATTTTAGGCGCATGGGTATCGCTATGTTTGGGAGGGATTCTGACTTAGAGGCATTCAGTCATAATCCCACAGATGCTAGCTTTATGGTAGCTTTGGGACACTCAGTTTTTGGAAAATAATAAACTAACCTGTCTCAAATAAGACCCTCATCATTTGGGACTACTCAGTTTTTGGAAAATAATTTGGGACACTAAACTGCACGTATACCTGTGTTTCCAATTGATGGGAATTATTGTTTGCTGTAACTCAAGTTATTGAAGGAAACGAGAAAAACTAAGTTTAAAGGAGACTAATGTAATTTCATTTTATATATTTTGCAATTTTCAAAAGTAAATGTTAACATTAACTGTCTCTAAAACTGATTACAGTGAGATATTTGGTGATTTCCTTTACTACAGTTTTTCAAGCTAAGGTGCTAGGTTAGTATTTCAAATAAGGGATACATTGGCATATATGCTAATTCCTTAAAAGCCATTTCCATGTATTTATGTAAGTGAGTAAGTAAGTAAGTCTAATCAACCCGGTCTCACGCCAGTTTGTGAAATAGTCACGTTATTTTTATTTATTGATTCGTGTACAAGTCACGATTTTCTCGTTTATTTCGTCACGATTTTCGAACGTTACCATTTCACGAACTGCCATGACACTGGGCTGCTCTGGGGGACGCAACACAACGGGGAAAATAAACGCCACACACCGGCGACAACAACAGGACGCACCGCCACACGCGGCCACAACGGGGAAATTCAACGCCACACACCAGCGACAACAACGGGAAGGACCGCCACACGGGGACGCGATCCCAGACTGGGGACATGACACACCACAACAATGGGACAGTTGAGGTTAGGAAAAGAAGATACTGGGAAAGGAACCGTCACACGCAGGACACGCCGACAACAACGGGACGGTTGTGGTTAGGAAAAGAATAACGTGGAAAGGAACTGCAACACGCCCGACACAATCCCCGCTCTCCGGGGTGAAAGTCCTGTATTGTTTGACCCATCCACCACCCAGGCCAACCTCCCTAGTGGATTTTCTGCTTTTCATACTACTTCCTACCGTTATGCTTCCCATTTAAATACATTCAATTAAAATTCGTAATCACCACATGAAAAAAACAACATAATTGCGTCCTGTTCACGAATCAATAGATTCAATAACGTAACCATTTCAAGAACTGCCATGATACTGGGCTGCTAATAATAGTGGTAACAGATGATTCAAGGTGGCTAAAGGAACTCAAGACATTTAAAAGTGTAAATAAATAAAATAGAAATAGTTAGTTAGTAGTTAATAATTACTATTATTTATTGTTAATTACATAGGCTATATGATTTAACAAACTCAGGGCCCTCCCCTGACTAAACTGGGGAAAGGTGGGCTACACTTACAGCATACATCTAATGAGCATGATGCCAGATGTTTACTTTAACAGACAACTAGAAAATATTTTTCTGCAAAGTTGTTTTTAAAGTTAAAGCTAAAGCAGTAGCAACTACAATGTGCAGGGAACCATATTGATCTAGTGAGAATCTGGCATCAGCTGTTAAAGGAATAATTTGACATTTTTGGAAATACAATTATTCAATTTCTAGTGGAGAAAGTAAGATGTGAAGATTATATAATGATATCACATCTGCTTTGTTTTATCAGTTCTAAATAATGAGGTCATAAATAAGAACCAAATGTGTAAAAATTATTTTACAATGTATCTGTATCTACGATACCAATTTTTGGGGGGGATTTGGGCAAATTTAATGTGGTTTATTGTTATTGTAATGTTACCAAGAAGTCAGCATCAGCTGAACAACGGTGTCATTTTTGGTCTCTGTTAATAGGCCTACAACACTAGTAATCCTGCTATTTCTTGGTGTTAGTTTAGTTTAAGGACTTGCATTAAAATAGTTGTTGAAGCCCTTTTCAAACCACTCTGGATCAACAGAAGCTGTATAGACTTTAACTCAATACACTGAAATGTCAAGATACTGGAGGGCAGAAAAACAATGAAGGTAGGATGGTGGCCATGGTATGTCTGCTGCAAGTGTACTGTAATAGATGAAATTTTCCAGATGTGTCATTATTTATTGTACACATCTGCTTGGGTTACAGGCAGCAAGGAGAAGATGGGTGAGTGGGAAAGACCGGGAGGCAGTAGCTGCCTTCATGAATACCCATCATTCCAATTCCACAGTGATTTATGTCAAGTGAGTGAGTGAGTGTCTTGCCAAAGCAGGGGACAAATGACCTTCACTCATAGTTATCAGTGGAAAATATCAGTGGACAGGGATTTCTGTATCACATCTCTCTGTGCCCCCAGGACCACTGTCCAGGTTCTGTGTGTTTGTCTGTGTGCAAGTGTGTATGTGTGTGTTGTTGAGTAAAACTGACATTGAGCTGGTCCTCGGGGCAGAGGAGCACTGCTGGTTGCATTCCATGTGTGAGTCTGTCTTTGTGGGAATGCTAGATCATATGTTTATGTTGTGACAACTATAGATACAAGTCTCTGCATAGCCAGCCATAGCCAGCACGATGTGGAAGTCTGACTGGATTTGCAAGGTAGACATAATCATGTCCTTTGCAATGAAAAATAATGACCAAATCATTATAACGCAGTTGGTTCTCTATCAGGGTGCTTAAAAATTACTATGCAACGAAGCTTTGACTTTGTGATGCCACTAAAACTCAAAATTGCTATGATCATGTTGCACAGAGTCCCATTTATTAAAATTTTTCTCAATCGTCGCATGACTATTAAACTTCGTCAAACTATATGACTATTTAAATTAACATTAGGTCAGTTGTTCACATGACTATAGTCATTTGTCATTGCTTTGGCACAAAATGCACTGAGTAAGCCTTGCAGATCAAAATAGTTTGCATTCATTTGCGATTGAATCATTTTATTCTCAAATGCAATTATTCACATGTTCATTGTGTAAATCCCTACATGCACAATAGAGCAACCAACAATCACAATAACCTGTCACACATATATTAGATACATAACAGGTATGTGATTTTCAGATGAATAGACTTAGGCTATATGCGGAACAATACAATTCCCTCACAATTTAGAGCAACCAAACGCAAAAAGGTCAGAGGTAAGGATATCACAGCAGATTGTTGTAGGGAGTGGCTGCGTCATGCCAAAAGTTTTCCCTTGTTGCACTGCAAGGGAGGATATCATGTGTGATGTCAATAAAATGTTCCAGCCAGACAGAGCGGAGATTGGATGACCCTTCAGGTTGATACATTTTCAGCATATTTTATTTTTTCTTGCACATCTTGTACAACAGTTCCTGATAATTTTGCTGTTGTATATCTTTTTTTCTGTACAAACGTCCTTTTTGTATTTGTGGTTTGCTGGTGTGTACATACATTGAGCAAGGAAAGTGTGTGTGCCATGGCTGACATTAATACTATTCAGTTGCCTAAATATACAATGTTAGCAACTGGACGATATTACAGACCTTCACTCTTTTAGAATACACTGTCATTTGACAAGAGGTCTTTGCATTTTGACTGTCTTAGTCTAAGCAATGATAAAGGAACCTTTTGTTTTGATGGCAATGATTTATTCATTGATGGATTTATTTACATTTGAAACAGGAGTTACTTATTTTGATTGAGTAATCACCTTTTGCAGGTCAGAGTGATGTTTTGAATGTACCACGTGGTGTGAGGATTGAACTTAGAGTTTTGACGTTTGTTTCAGTAAATGTGCCAAAGCTATTGAGAAAAATTGTTAAGGATGAGTTTACCCAAATCACAAAACATTTCTTGTTTTACTTTACCCGGTGGTGTAGCCATGCAGTTTTAGCTGCTAACGTTTTGAGCTATCTGGAGATTTTTGCCACAACCCTAACACAATGGAGGTGAAAATACATACAACATCACTGAACAATGTCCCTTTCTATTCAACACAATGCATTTACCTCAAAATGAAAATGCATTATTGAAGGACCATAAATAATGCATCACACTCTGTCTATCTTATATTCCTAATTAAAGTAGCAAGTTCATCATAACTTTTCTTGACCTTTTTTTGCTTAGCCAGCTGTGTAATTGGCATGTTGCTGCTGGTGTCTTGCTGCTGGTGTCTTCTTGGACAGAAAGTCTGATTTGTGTGTCAGTCTGTTGCTTAGTGATCCTGCTGGTTCTTGGCACAGGAGTGCATGCTGTTTCCCTCATGACTCCAGATGTTGTGTGTCTTCATGTCTGTGATTGTTGCTCCTGCTATAGCCAGTCCAGGCACTCAAGACTCTTTCAAAAATGTTTTCTTTCCTCTTTCTTCTCTGAGAATTTCAGAGCACTTTCATAAAAGATTTTTCTCAAAGGCTCAAGGCTATGTTTTTATTTTACAGACATTTTATATATATAATCTCTATTCTGCCCAAACGTAAGGCAATAATTAAATACATGGAACATTGTATACTTTCTTAACAAGAAATATTACTCTGCTCTAGAGCCCGACCGATATATCGGCGGGCCGATATTATCGACCGATATTATCGGCCGATATTAGGCATTTTCCAAATTATCGGTATCGGCATTTATAATGGCCGATAAATGAATATTTAAAAAATAAAATAAAAACGGACGAAACACCCTTCAACCATGTTATGAGTGTTGGCGTTGCATAGTTTGTCCACCAGAGGGCACTCTACAACGTCCATGTTGGCAACACTCTTTGATTTTTGTTGTTGTTATTGTATTGTGTTTTTGTTCAAAGGACTTTAAGTTTCATATCTTATGTTTGTATTTTTATACATTTTATTTATCAGAACTTTAATATATTTTGATGTTCCTCTGTTCTGTTGTGACAATAAAACATTATTTTAGTGAGGACTCATGAATAACTACAAATAACTAATGTTAGAGAAATCTGTTTATGTTTTGTTACGCGTTTCTGGATTAAAAAAATATATATATATCGGCCGATATATCGGAATATCGGATTTTTAAATCACCAAATATTTGTATCGATATCAGCCTTAACAATCCTTTATCGGTTGGGCTCTACTCTGTTCCTCTTATTGGTTCTTAACTTGTTATTTTAAATGTAATCACACAAGGTATAGGATTTAATCAAACACATTTAATTTGACCCAACATTAACATAGCACAGTGTGTAGTCTCTGACTGTGTCAATATACATGTCTTACATATTACAAAAGGGTACTAATTCTGTTCTAGTTACCCCCACTTTTACCTACATAAACAAAAAAAATTGAAATTGTATGCTGATGACAGTTCTTTATCTACCCTTAAGTAGACAACCTGTAACCCCATGTATTACCTGCAACAGTCTCAGCAATTATGCAAGTAAACACGGCAAGCATGACTTACCATCAGCCACTTATTTTATTTCACCAGCTATGCTCGATGAAACTGCAGATACTAAAGGTTCTAAATAAATTTAGGTAACCCTGCAGAGGTTTCATGTACACAAAGATCCTGTTTACATCAGTGTAAATCACCCAACTGCATTGTATTTATCCTTGAGGCCTAAAAAATGTGTTGAATGCATTTCTTCCCTCATAAAACACTTGGAAAATGAAAACATGTTTGAAACCTGGATCCTTTACATCCTGTGGACTTGCTAGCTGACTTCTTTTTTCCTGCCTTTGCTGGTGCATTTCTACGTTTCTTGCTGCATTACTGCAACTTGTACGTCAGTGGAATAGTGTGAAACTATTGGCAGGAATGTGCAGCACGTTATCCGTGTCTTCGTCACAGGCCGCAGTGTGAACAGCTAGTGTTAATTTTGTCACCTATTTTTAATTTAGTCTTAGTCTTAGTCTTGTGCCAAATGTCCTTGTTAGTTCTAGTCATATTTAGTCATTCACATATCTTTTTTTGTTAGTCAAGTTTTAGTCGACTAAAAGTCTTGTCATTTTAGTCTAGATTTAGTCAAAAGAAAACTCAATATATCTTAGTCAAGTTTTAGTCAAAACATTTTAGTCTTTTTTTAAATAACAAATTATTTCTGAGATTATTTCTGATAACCAGTCTCTGGTGTTCGCTACTGTCTATGGGTGTTGTGTTCTTGCTCCATGTAGTTTCGTGTTGCAGCCACAGGCTGGCAGCAACAGCACGAACTCATTCGGAATATTTTGAAGGCGTAACAGCTGAATATTCTATCTCATGATGAAAAAGTAGAGACGATTGTAGATGAAAATGAAGAGATATTTTATCTTAGTTTTTATTTTATGCAAAGCATTTTAGTCTTGTCTTTTTTCGTCAACAATAATGCATGTTAATTTAGTGTTAGTCAGCGTTTTTGGACATTGGTGCAGTCTCGTCATCGTCTCATCTTAGTCATGGAAAAAAAGGTCGTCGACGAACATATTTAGTCTTGTCTCGTCTGACGAAATTAACACTATGAACAACCAAGGTGGATTTGATGCGACTTTTACCTAAATAACCCTTGTTGTGCCCTCTCTCTCTGCGGGGAGGGGCGGGGCCCCCTGCTCCCGATGTGGCTGTCAACCAGGGTGAACTGTCCTCAGTGCACCCCACCCGCATCGCGTCGCCAGGGCGTGGATCAGCTCACGTAAAAGGCGGCAGGGGTCTACAGCGATGTCGGCAACCCACCCGACCCGTCTTGAAACACAGATCAATGAGTCTAACGCGCGCGCTAGTCAGAGGGTCGCCACGTGGCGCAATGAAAGTGAGGGCCGGCGCGCGCCGGCTAAGGTGGGATCCCGGTCCCTCGTGGTCGGGCACACCACCGACCCGTCTCACCCGTACCGCCATTAATGTTATGGCTGCCATTACACAAACAGCGTACTGTGTCTGATGTCATTGTTATTGTTCCTTTGCGCATGCGGGTCAGTTCGAAACCGCAAACAGTTCACACTGGAATCTGATATAGGCCACATTTTAAAAGGTAATGTGAACAGCCAAAAAATCCGAATTAGGCATTAAGACTTGCTGTGTGAATGTAGCTTAATTCAGCAGTTACATGATTAATCATGTACACGCATGTCTAGGTACTATGTCTCTTAAAATGTGTTTTTGTATGCATTTCATTTTCATTAGCCACTATGATGTGGGAAATTATTATTATTATTATAGTTTTTATGTGTGCTACAATCAATCAATCAATCAATCAATGATCGTGCGTTTACTTCCCCTGCCAGGAACGAAGACACCGCTTGATTACATTAGACTCGAGCGGTTGAGTTACATTTGGTCTCGACATACTATTTACACACTCATACTGACCGACACTAGATTCACGCACTGGCCACGGTTACATTCAGTAGCTTGGTGCGCGGTCTCCTCGTGACAGTCTAACTACCATGTAGCAACATTCACTTCTAACATTTAACTTAACATAACTACCAAGATAACATTATGTGTATTTGTATGGGATATAATACTTTCCCCTTGGTAATGTAGCCTATGAATTTCCATGAACACAATTCTAAAATGCACGAGACATAAAGGCTTCTGCTATTGGTTGATAACTCAAACTTGTCGAGAACCTAGACACCCGTTTGATTACATAGAGATCATGCATTAGGCATGGTTACGGTCTCGTTCAGTAGCCTGGTGCGCGGTCTCCTAGTGACAGCCTACCTACCATGTAACAAACACTTAACATAACTACTAAGCTAACATGACGTGTATTTGTATGTGATATCCATTGATAATGTAGCCTATTAATTTCTATGTACACAATCATCTAAGATGCACGAGAAATAAAGGCATTTGGGTTTTAACTCAATCTTGCTGAGAACCTAGACACCCGTTTGAATATAGACTCATGCAGTACCCTCGGTTACGGTCCTTACGGTCTCGTTCAGTAGCCTGGTGCGCGGTATCCTCGTGACAGCCTACCTACCATGTAGCAACATTCACTTCTCTAACATTTAACTTAACATAACTACCAAGATAACATGACGTGTATTTGTATGTGATGTACTTCCCCATCGGTAATGTGTGAATTGCCATGAACACAATCATCTAAGATACACCAGAAACAAGGCTTGGTTAATAACTCAAACTTGCCGAGAATCAAGACACCGCTCGATTACATTAGCTTGAGCGGCCGGTCTTTATAACTGTTACATTCGGTCTCGTTCAGTAGCCTGGTGCGTGGTCTAGGTAACTCATTTCCTGATTGATTCTACCACCACCACTCCAGTGGAGGCGCTAATGAGCTAGATTACTACACACACAGTAGCAAAAGAATACCAGCTACACACAACGGCACGAATGAGGTAAAAGAAAAAAACAGGAGTGAGTCGGTTCATTGACGTATGGCACTCGATTCTCCCGGTTCAGTGACACGAGTTGGGTTAATTAACCGGCTCTTCGGTCAGTTCGTCAACACTAATCAGATCCCATAGAAATCAATGCAATTTGACGTGTTTGGATTTATTTCTTGTTAAACAATCGTTTGTTTTATACACAATATCTAATAAAAAATAATATATCTATCTAATAAATAATAATATTTTGTGGCCTTGCTCGTACCTGAATGTTCGCGATCGCCGTCATGACCCCCGTCAATACATATTTTTGAATCCCTATTGTTAAGCTGAGTGTTCGATCTATAGGCTGAGATTTAGTTGGAGACGACAGTCTGATGCTGCTATAACTGTTAGCAGCCTCCCACTTAAGATAACATTAGCTATCCATCAGTAACTGTCACCAGCCGCATTTAGCGATTTACCACACTGACTGAGAATATTCACGTATCTCATGAGCCTCAAATCTCAGTAAGTCTCAAGTATCGATACACAACAGCCTTTAGGCATTTCCCTGTTTTCTCCGTGATTCTTCCCCCCTCAGCGATGCCGGTCTGGTCTATAGCCTGGAGCCAAAGCCCATCTATCAGGATCTATTTTAGGACATGGGGAACAAATCAGAGATCAGGGTTTTTGGATATATTGTTGGTGCAACCAACTACTCAGCAACTTTTTGGCATAGTTATTAATTTAAAACGGTTTGTTAAAATAAAAGTTTGGAGCGTTAAACTTCCACTGCTGTTTATGCTGTTGCCGTCTATGGGGAACGCAGGATTGTTTTCCCCCAGAAAGTGGCGTGGTAATGAGAGCCTCCCTCAGATGACGTATTGCCGGTCTAACGTATCAGGGTTACAATAATATGTTTATCCACTGCAATTATCTATGTTAATGAGCACATTTCCAGTGCTGTTTTCTCAGCGTTAAGCTGCAACGTGAGAGACGGAGTTACGCACGTATGGGTGCGTAGGCTACCTACTCCCCGCTGGAGGTGGCGGTACTCAGTAAGAAGTAATGGTACTCATGTGGACAAAAATCAGAAGTGCCGGTACTCAGTACTGGTGAGTTACGGCCCATTTCCGGCACTGCTTGTAGCAACGTTTTTACACTAGTTGTATGGTCTGTTTCCTGGTCCACAGTTCTTTAGCATAAATCCCAGTGGTCCCCATAAGGACACCCTGGTCTTCCCCATCCAGATGATGCAAGCCTGGCACTAACTCCACTTTTGTCTCCAGACATCTCCAATATTGTTTCAATCTTTATAACTGCATTAAACGGTGCTGGAAATCTGTGCGTCCCATTTGTCAGGCCTTTTTACTGGAGGCTCCTGACGCTCCAGTCCACAGATCATGAACCCAATTAAAGCAGGCAATTTGTGTTAAATTTATTAAGCCAAGGCTGCGCTGCCATTGGCTCGGAGCTCATCAGGCCTCACCTTTATCACCCTTAGTAGTGCAGCCTGGTCCCTGAGAGGTCTCTGGTCATTTTTGTTATTGTTGCATTGATTTATTTCCCTCATAGCACAGAAACTGGCCAGCGATGGCCCTCACTGCCCACTGAGAGTAAAAAAAACTACTGCTCCATTATGAGCTCTCTTATCCTCTGATGACAGTATTATGAAGGAGGAAGATATACTGACTTATTCAACTGTAGAAACCTGGTCTACACTCAACTGAAGTAAAATTTATAGATAAAAAAAGCCAGTGGAAAAGGACATACAATACACAATAAATTTTTACCTCAGTTACTATAAAATATAATATGCTGTCATTAATATCTCAGCCGTTAAATAGTCATCCCATTATACCATTACCATGTATTTCCACAAAGTATACATTAATCACACTGCATGTGTATACATTTATTTTAACTTCACATGTAATAGGGCAATTTTTGGTCTGAAATGAACACATTAACAGTGACTTTTCACATTCCCTTTGATTGCTATATGATAGCTTTAGAGGTTGTGCTTGGAAGCAATCTCATGAATACAAGAGTTATTTAACAAATACTAAAACAGTCTGCAGCCAAGGAGGGGAGGAGACTGTGGTATTGTTCCATTTCAAGCCTGTCAGTCTGACTGATGACTTCTGGGCCTCACATCATCCCTCTTTTTTTTTTCATTGCATTTATGATTTGAAGTAGAGGAATTACAACACAGAAGCTCTGTAGAGTCTCCTGCATTTATTTTTAATCCTCCTTTCACTGTCAACTGCAGGTAGCTACTTTTTTCTCCTCTGAAGGACTTATACATTTAAACAAAGTGCTTGTGCGTTTTAATCAATTTTTGTATTTGTGTTTGCTTTATATAACTTGCAAACATTTCAAAGCATACCTCGTGATTTAGATCCGGTTCCTACCCTTCAGGCAGCTATTCATGCTTTTTGTTAATGCATTTCAGTAAAGGTACCGCATGAAAATCAAAGACTTGAATGTTGCGTGAGATAGCTAAATCCATCACAATGAACCTAATATCTGGTTTTGTTATTCTCAAAGCTCCATTTTCTCAGTGTGATCATGTGTTAATTTAAAAAGTTTGATGTGAATTCACATTCCTGCAAGTTCTGACATCTCAGAATTAGCTGCTGAAAAGCATTTTGGGGACCCCCCTAAAAGTATTTTAAATGAAATTGAGATATATATATATATGTATGACTACTTAAAACAGTATAAACTACCTTTTTACAATGAGCTTTCATCAGCATTTCCAACATTTCCAACAAAAACACAACTTTCACAACAATAAAAGTGAGAACATTGTCCACTATGATGGATTAACGAACTCAAACGAGTTTCAGCAAGTTAATTTTGTTACTGTAAAGAAATTAACTGATGCCAAGGGCTGCCTGGGAGATTGGTACATTACATAAAGAATAATCTATCAAAAACATTGCGGTATACCATAGGAAATTGGATATTGCATATGAATGATCATAAATGTGCTAAAACACTGGTATGTTGTCCTTTAATTCCTTTATTAAAAGATGTTAGCACGCTCACTTAGATTTTTCTCAACCTTCAAAAAACATGCTGAAAATAATGTTATGCCTTTCATCAAGACTTATCAGTCACACCAACACTCTCCCTAAAGTCAGTCTGTCCCATGACAGAAACATAGCACATTATGCTGTGTGCTTTAATTTCTCCCCAGACAACATTAATGGGATGTGATGGTCCATCGGGTTCTTGTCCTTCTAATTGTCACCTTTCTGGTCCCTCCTTCTTCAAGCCAAACTGTCTGTCATTTTATTCTTCTGAGAGGGGAGCCTGGAGGAATCCATTCAAGGTGTGATTAATTGGTCTGAGGTAAAGAACTTTGAATGCTAGACTTATATGAATTCACAGTATACCGAATAAATAAAATAAAAAACCACCAAACAGCACAAATACTACAGGCCACAATATTGACAATTGTTTTAATTTTTTTCTCCCAAGCAAGAGTAGATAGAAACCTAGGTTTGCAACCAGAGAAATAATGCAAATCAGAACAATCCCCAAAGTCACAGGGAAAGTATGTATTCCATACAGGTCTGTCAAATAAATGATCACACATGAGCACACACATTTACTTTTTTATTGGCAAAATAAATAGAAGATGTTAAGTCATTTTAACATACGCAAACACACGCATGTACGCGCATTCACACCAACATGTGTGGGCACCCATCCGTTCACACACATGCAGACTGAGGCATTGCATTAAGGGAGGGACCCATCTGGTAGCTTGCGCAAGTGTAGCACTCAGAGGACCCTGATTTCATTATCTCAGCGTGTTCTCTGTGACCCGGAGAAAAGTGACATCTGATTTACCTCAAGATCAATTTGTATGTAAATCAGTGAGAAACTGGAGGGCAATAGAGGGGTGGCGTAACAAAAGCTGTTTTTGAGTCTGTGAGCAGGTTTGTGAGTTTGGTCGACGCAGCGGCCCCCACAGAGACACTAATGGAGCTAATTTAAGTAATAGGACCCTTTGGTCCACAGGGCAGAGTCTCTGAAGAGAACCCTGCACAAACCATACTGTCACATCACATTCAAGACCAGCATTTTAGTGTAAAATGTATGCTATTTTCCATTTAATGCTCACAAATCATAATAGACCCACTGCAAAGACTCTGCATGTCAGTACATTACTAAAAGCCACCGTAGTACATCTCAAACATTGTGACCTTATAAAAACAGATGGCATCAGAGAGCGGTCACATGCTAATCACTCCAATGTCCTGCCAAGTGGTGGTTGCGGCCGTGTTACCGCGAACCAGACTTTGCTGACACTAAAGTCATCTCTGTGTGGCAGTAAAATATAACAGCCATATTGAGAGAGAATACTTTATATCTTTGGGTGATGAATGCCTCTGCCTCACAGATATTTCGGTCAATTTCCTCCTCTTTGATTTGAGACCTGAGCAGGCACTCCTGAACTTTAATGGATCACATAACAAGTGTCAGTCGTCTTCCGGAGGCTTTTGCTCTTCTCCGCCACCTGCAGACAGAGCTGTATTAACTTATATTTTCATTATTGGTTCATACTGATGTGATGTTGTTATGTGACAACATCACATTATGTTATTTTAATACTTTGACATGAAATCTGTGGCGGATATAACTCTTTGGACTGAGTAGGTGCTTGCATGCTTGTTTTGCCTCAGCAGACAGACTTTTTCTTTATTACTGCTAAGATCTCATAAAGTTTTCTGAAATATGATCTTAAAGCCTCAAGTGATGTTATAAAATAGACATTTGTAGGTAACGTGCGTCTTTAGTGGATGACCATATTGGTATCTGGGCGTTGTGGACCGGTCAGTGTCAATAATTTTGCAGGGGATTGATGGTTAGCCTAAAGCGTGATCTCTGTTGGCTGACACAGTAGGAGACCAATAGGAGAGACTTACTGCAGCAACTCAAGAAGGAGATTTACTTTGACTGTGTATAACTACTGGTATACGGTAGTGTGAAAATATCATTATTGTCTGTGTTTAGAAAGTTTTTTTGAGGATCAACCTGTTCAGTTTGAAACTAATTCTTACAGATCGAGCAGACTTTTAAATATTGTGTAAAATAACTGGCTTGAAATGTAATATATGTATTTATTATGCTTTTACATCTGGACATGTGCACGCACGCACACATCCACCTTCAAATTGTCATATCAAATATGAGCTCAGGACTGCCCCACAAAATTGCATCAATAAATTTTGTTGAAGGTAGTTTCGTTTTATCTGCAAAGCGAAATGGTCTTGCTTAGCCAATCAAAGTCTGCCAATCCCAGTGACACAGTCATATAAAAGCTCTTTCTATTATTAAATGGGTATATCATTTCTGGCCACGACACTGACAGTTTAGATGACAATGGCTGCATCACTCACAAAACACCTTTAATTTTTCAGTGAAGAAGAGTTGCTTACTGTCACTAACAGTGATATAGCTTTGTAATGTTTTTAGAATGGAAGTTGGTTGGCTTTAGTAACAAAGCTGTCCATGGTTTTTAATAATAGCAGTATATTAGCATTATTTTCTGAGTCTCGGTATCAATTATTATTTATCATTAGCTGTGGTATTGAGTCAACTTAAAGCAACTGTGCACTAAGAGGATGTAAAAGAGTAGCAAAGAGGCTGTTAAGGGAATACAGTTATGGTTGGGTGATTTTTTTCCAACATCTCATTTTGTTCATCTCAAAGCTTTTTGATGCACATCCGCTTCATTTGAATATCTTCTTTATCATATATATACCTCAGTACACCTCGGATGTCAGTGCACGATTGACGCCTCACTACACACATTTTCAGGCCTTAACTGTAGCACAATTTTTCCTCTACCGTTGTATTGGTCTGTTCTGTAGAGCTTTACAGAATACAGGCATGGTGGACCGTGTCCTCCTCAGGCCATTTAAGTCCTCCTCCAGGGGATGTACCAGTGCTCCATGGCTGCCCTCAGCTGAAAGGAGCATACTGTTTCTCTCTCTCTCTTACAAACACACACACACACACACACACACACACACGCACGCACGCACGCACGCACACACACACACACACACACACACACACACACACACAATGAAAGGGCTAAAAGCTGATGATGACCTATTTCACTTTATATCTTCCATAAATTACCTCTTTAACATCTCTATAACAGCACCAGTAAAGGCAATGGATTCAACATCTATACTTCTCAGGAGTGACCGAGCGCACAGGTTATGGCCCATCACACAAGAGTGACTAGGGCCACCTCTGCGTAGACTCTCTTTTCATTTTAATGTCTGCTCCCTGAGAGAATGGACTCTGTGCGGCAGCTGTGTGTGATGAACTGAGGGTTGCTTCAGAGAGAAATGCAATGATTCTCCATCTGAAAATGGTTGGTCATTATTACAACCAAATACAACTAGAGTTCACAGAGAGGGATTTTATCTGGTTTGCGCCATTAAAGTCACACACTGTATTTATGTTAAAGTAATTCATTGAGAGACAGTTTCATGGTGAGATGAAATAAGTTTAGAAGTGATGGAAAATGCGATTATCAGTATACAAGACAAAGAGCTGAGAGTGGTTGCTGTATAGAGTAAATATTTGAAAATCTAATTATGGGACTTGTTTGACTCCCAAAGATTAAGAAAACATAAAGATACTCATTTTAAATGAATCACAGAGGGAAAATGAGCATTTCCAGAACTCTCCCTCTCTCTGTCTCATTGATCACGATAATTCATAATAAAAGGAATTCAGTCTTCATTATTTTGTCAATTATGACATTAGGATATTTAGTATGCATCCAATATTTAAATGTTTTATTCATTTTGTAAGAATAATGCACTTTACTGCTATATTAAATTGTGCGTTTCATTTCAGTGGAAAACTGTAGAACAAAGGAGAAAAACAAAAGAAAAGGTTGCCTATACATTTTTTGTCCTCAACACTCCGAAGAATTAATCTCTCAAACTGTTTTGACAAGTGACCCTATGGGGGGCTGCTAATGTTATGGCAAGGGACCCTATTTAAGTAGCCCACATCTTCGCTTTTTTTCCTCTTCAAACTGAGTGATCTAATTATTGCATATTAAATGGGCATCTGGTAAATGGTGCATATAATGATGCGCTTCCACAGAATTAAGTGCCTGCCTGTCCTGCTGCTGGGGCTAACACACAAATTGGCCTTCTTCTGTTCGCTTCTCCGTTTTTTCCTCCTCCCATCCCTCATTTGAGTTCTGGGGGTAACCTCTCGCAGAGACATGCCTCAGGTTCTCCCTGAATTAATGACAGCAGTCTGAGGTGAGTGTTGGTCTACAACCCCCATCACTAGCACTCGAGTAGAGGGTAAAAAGTGCAACCAAGTGCAATAGATGAGTAAATTAAATTCAGTGTAAAGGTACATTTGTATTTATCACTTATTTTACAATAATCAGAATTAGGTTATTATGTAAACATAATATGGCAGTATTGCTTATTATAATATATTGTCATATTGATTGACATTTAAGGAGATCATTCCGTTTGTTATCAAACTCCATCACTAGACAAGAATTACTGTGATATCGGATTTTGTCAGCAGGCCATGTCTTCCCCCATCCTTCGGACTTGGCTCTGCTGTGTAAATATCAGCAGCGAGCATCATGTCTGCTCGGTTTCAGTAAAGCCTCAGCTACATTGCTGACATTTATCTATATCTGCTGCCGGAGAATAACCTTTCTGAGTTATGAGAGGCTGTCCAGGCCTGACTGTTTAAATGTCGTAACACATAAGTTCATTATCAGACCTCTAGGGACGAGGCTTAAGGGCCCAATCTGTGATCCAAATGTAAATAAAAGGGATCCTCCCCGCCCCACCACCACCAACAACATTCAAAACACAGGATTGTAATCTACTATCACTACCAAATAGATTGGCAACAACAATATTTATGTTAAAGAATCTGTTTTTCACACGTAACATATTTTCACACTTACCCACAGTGGTAATTTTGGCAGCAAATAAATGGGCGCACAGCTGTTTGAGCTCATAATACTCAGTGAGTGGATGTGCTGTTCTGTGGCTTTGTGTGGAGACATGCTTTGTCTTTTTGATTTAGATTCATAATTCATCTTTGTGCCTTCAGGGGGTGCTATTTTACCAATCATTATATAGTATGGCTAGAACATTCTGCCCCCTAGTCCCAGCATTATAGGCTATAAGTGTCTGTCAGACAAAACATTTCAAATATCTCAGTATGAATTTTGCAAAACTATTTCTCACAAAGAAAATGTTCATAATTGTATGTTAAGTTCCCTCCTAAGAGAAAGCTTCAGGTCTCTCCCCACTGGACTACTGTACAATATAATGGCAGTGTTTCCTCTTGCATGCCCTGTCTGGGCCTCTCAGTTTTTCAGAATAAAACCAAATCACATGACCTTGGTCTTTGTGATTGATGACAGGCACTGAGGGATTGTTCGTATGCTTATTGTCTCATTAATGGACATGACCATTAGTCATAAGTCACATGCTCAAATTAGACATCATTAACTATGACAAGATTAGAAGCTAAAGAGGTTTTTGTAATAGTGCATAAGAGCATTTATTAACATGTATCAAACAGATAGAGTATGTGTTACTGTCAGCCTGCATGTGGGAGATCGATTATATGATAGATAGTCTATATCTTTGACGTTCCATTTCCGGGATTGCTCCAGTGCCGCAGGAAATTCCACCGGATGCATGTATTTTCGCTGATGTCCGTTTCCTTCCGTTTTCTTTGTGTTGGAATTTTAAACTCCGGTGGATTTATGAGGACTATGGTTGACTGCTCCTCTGCATGGTAAATTGAGACAGCTAGCTAGACTATCTGTCCAACCGGAGTTTTCTCTCGCACAACTGTTTTGCCGCGGTTCCGTGCGGAGTTTAGCACCGACCATGACAATTGTGATTGGTTTAAAGAAATGCCGATAAACCAGAGCACGTCTTTCTCCCATTCCGGAATGCTTTGTGGACTAGCCTTTTTTCGGTGTTTTAAGCCCCCGATGTTTTCTTTCCAGGCAGCGCTGCCTGGAAGGCACTAGGATTAGGCAATGGTTATGGTTAGGGTTAAGGTTAGGGTTCGGTGCCTTGAAGTCAACGGTCGCAGCGCTGCCTGGAAGGAGACGTTAGGGGCTTAAAACACCATCGAGCGGACTAGCCAGACGCTCTGCAGCGTGTGGATGGTCTGGCAAAGCGAGACTATATGATAGATGACAGGTGCATGCATATTTTTGAAAATAATTTGTATTTGATCTTTATGACAATTACATATAAAAGATGGGGCAATAATTCAAGTATATCGACTGAACAATTAATTTATATTCCAATGAGAGTTTCATACATATCAGTAAATTCAAGCACTTACAACTGTGCCCACGCAGATGGGCAATAAAACCTCCCATAAAACACTAAGCGTACTATAAATGTTTCACAGTTGTGTTTCTTAACCTCCAGTATGTGTAGTTCATAACATTTCCATAGTCATTTCCAAACTGACCACTTTATGAAATAATTTGTGTTTTAACCCAACAGCATAAACCAACTCCTCAATAATCTTAAATTAAAGATATACCACTGAAATATCTGCATACAAACAATGTGATATCATCTACAGTAAATAGCAAATTAACAAAAAAAATGAACAAAAGCAAGAACAGGTTTAGTTTTTGAACAAAAACAAGAGCCGGGTGACCAAGCCTGAGTCGTGTGGTGCTTGTCTTCTGTCTTGTGCCATGTCTGGCCTGGTTGGCGGGCCCGGGAGCGAATGGGAAACGAGTGAGGCCGAGGATCAGCAGACTGGAGCTGTACACTCCAGTGCCTCTGCATGCTGAGGACAGCTGACGCACGCTGGTATTAAGACAGACACATCAACGGTCCAAAGTTACAGAGAGGTGAGGCTGCTTCCAAAAACCTGCATGTCCCCCACTACATGTCTCACCTGTCTCCAGTGTGTGCAGCCAAGTCTCCTGGCAACATGCTGCACATGCACATGCATAAGTGCACAAAGATAAAATGATTCAAGATTCAAAATCCTTTATTAATTCCACAATGGGGAGATTCACACTGTTGCAGCAGCAAGGGATAAGAGGAAAAGGAGAAGACAGATAAATGCACAATAATAAATACAATTAAAGAGAATAAATATTAAAATAGTAAAATGTATTTACAGTATATTATTATTATTATTGTTATTATTATTATTATTATTTTTATACAATCCTCACACATACACACAAGGATATATAACTACAGACAAGCAGGCAGGGAAGCAGACAAACACACACACTTAAAGAAAAAGAGCGACACACACAAAACAGCCAAAAGTCTGTTAGTCATGGTCCAATAGAACTGTTGTCCTGACCACATGTTCTGACCACATGTATTGACCATATCTGTTGACCTGAAGTGCTGCTTGCATGGGGTTCACCGACTGTGCTTCCACACTGGAATGGATTAGCAGACAGCAGGCCTAACAGCTTGCTTTGGTGCTATCCTGCATGGCTGCCATCCTGCCTTGAGCACTGCAGATGCCCCCTCACTAGTGGGTGCTGGGAATCTGTTGTGAAAGGTGATGATACTTCACTGCTAGGAGATACAGTGCAACTGTTCACTATAGCCTTTTATGATTGTAAAGTTTTTTTTATCATAGAAGTCTGAATGATACTGTGCAGTTAAGGTTAAACAGACTGGACAATACAAAGATTCTGTGTCACAGTTCATATGCCCCATGCTAAGAAAAGCCAGTGGACTATGTTTTTACTGGTCTAATAGATATTACACAGGCATTCAAGTCCACCAGGGAATCTCTTATGGAGGAATTCAGAGCTCAAGGTTGTTCAGGTTTACAGCACACAATAACCTACAACAAACAAACAAGTCTGACATGGAAACCAATGCTCCACTCCCGCCTTTGATACTTCCTCATGGGAGTCTGTATGTTTGCACGCACGACCGGTAAAGATGCCTTAACTGTGAAGGTCACCTTCAGTGGCTTCCCCAGGTTTTTACCTGCACTCCACTAGCGAACATGAAATCCATCACCTGGCACCACCATGGTAATGGACTCATTTTTTTCTGGCGGCTGGTTGTCGGGGAGATTCACGAGGGACACAGGTGTAGTTCCCGCGCGGTGAATAATTGACCCTATGCCAGGGGGGAACATGGAGGTCATCGCTGCCAATGACAAAGAGGACGCCCCTGAGCCTAGACACACAATGTGTTTGTGAATGGGAGGTAGAGATAAGAGGGCATGGGGCAATGAGTCTGAAGGAGACAGAGGGATCATTAAAGTTAGTGAGGAGAGAGGTAGAGAGACTGGTATAACAGGATAAGTGGTTGTTATTTGAAAGGAAACAGGAATGGGAATGGACAGATCACATGAAACAAACTAAATAGGAGAAAGGAGAGGCAGAAATGTTTTGGCTAGTTATTATGATCACCGTGATTTTTTATTTGATTGTTATGCAAAGTCCCAGAATTTGTGGTTATTTTAGGTAGATAAATGTGTGATGCCAGCATTTATAAATTCAGAAGGCAGAATCCCTTGCCAAGCAGCATTACTTCATGCTTCATACTTCATAACTCCCACTACTGAAACAAAAACACAGAAATCCTTTATCAACCATTTGTTCCATTTAGAACATTACACAAAATTGTAACCGTTGGAATATGCGATATGGCAACTTTTATTCTTGTTAGCCCTCTAGTGATAATCATCAAGATCATCACATTTGCCGTTTTGTGTTGGAGATGTTTATTAAACAAGCATGTAGAGGTTAACAGTATGCAGCACTTAACCTCATATGGTTCACACAAACTTACAGCCAATTCAAAAAGCAGAAAGTCAACAGACTTATTTTCCCAGTAGACCAGAGAGTGGATATTACTTGATGTGTTGTGGATACGTGCAGTCTGGTCTTACAGTGTATTTACCCACAGGGCGCAGGGTCCTTGCGTATACACATGGGATGTTAGAGCTCCAGGGCCAGGCAGAAATCTGTGCATGGCAGCGGAGCTGGCACACCATCTGAAAATCATATCAAAACCATGGTGCTGTCCTTCTATGCACATATCATACAGCCTTCTCTTCTGTTTAATTTTCTTTTCTTTCTTTCTTTCTTTCTTTCTTTCTTTCTTTCTTTCTTTCTAATACTACAATCCTTCTGTCCTTTTAGATAGGAGGTTTTAGATTTGCCCCTGTGACTTTTATGCAGATAAGATTGCTCATAAAGAGTTTATACAGTAGAAATGCAACAATGTTTACCTATTGTAATTGCACTCCTCTAAGACCTGCAGCTTATCTGTTACATGAAACCTGTGATGTACTTTGCAGAAGCTAATGTCATTAGACAGCAAAATGGAATGATAATAACACAGTTCTAATTATTTTGGAGCTGCAGGTTCATTGTCTTAGACAATATTTGTTGAATCATCTCCTTATCTAAGTCAAAGCAGGCCCCTTCTGCCCTTTCCCTAAACCCAAACACCTGAGATGCTCCAGTGTGCACTCCAGCTACTGTAAGCAGATAACTGCTCTCTACAAAAGGGCTTTTTGGGGAAAATAGGAACTGTTCAAAAATAATGATAGCAATATTCTAAAAATTACTTGAGCCCAGAATTGCCTCTCTTGATTTAGGACTCACAATAAAACCTTTGATTAATTGCACTCCTAAATCTGTCTAGATTTTAAGTATTCTGCGACTATTAATCAGTCTAAGAGCTGACTAAAGAGCTTCTCTTCCTTGTTGATCTACACCTGCTGCTGTTCCCAAAGGTGTTATAAACTAATTTGTTGTCCTTTCCTCTGTGTATTTTTGTAAAATGCTGTTGCTGGAGGGTTTTTTGTTTGTTACCAAGAGTTCTCTCTTGATTGAAATACCAGGTTCATACCTGCACTTACTGGCTTATTCTCTCACAGTGTTGTGTAACATGTTGCCCTAAGTAACTGAAACGTATAATTGCCTTTGATAAGGAACTTGTCTTGTCTTAAAGCATTAAAAGAAGTGAAGTGTTGGAGATGATAATGAAGTGTTGGAGATGATAATGAAGTGTTAGAGAATCAAAGCTGAGTCAGAGGAAGAGCATTTTTCTCGTGTTGATGTGGAGGAAAAGCCATGTCTGGTTTATCCTGCCCCAGAAGTCCTCCAGGCCTCTGAAATATGATGATTCTTTTCAATACTGTGGGTATTATTGGAGTTTTTACATAGTTGAGATTAGTCCAGTCCTTTCAATGGAGATGCTTCAATATGCGCCATAACATATTTTATGATCTGTGACTGAGCTCCAGGAGATATCGATGCAGATATCAATGCAGAATGCTGGATTAGGGCTAAGCAGTTACAATAAATCTAAGTCCAAGTTTCAAGTCTCATAAATCCATTTAACGCTAGAATGGCCATGATGGCCATGTTACACAAAAGGCAAAGAAAATATGATCACTTTTACCTTTTTCGGCCATACTCATATTGGCCGCACAGATTTCCGCAAGCATTCTATTTCTAATGTTTCACACGGTTGAAGATGCATATTGGTTGCTTAGTAACTACTGTTGTCTCTGTCACTCGTGGTAAGTTTGGAATCTCTAGTAGTTATGGAATTCCAGCACTTCTAGTGTTTAATAAGTGTAGCCACATTCTCAAGATTTTTACAATAGTAAATTATAATTGTCACTTAATTTTCCTGGTGCTTTTAGATTGATTATAAACAATAAAAAGGAACAATAATGGTTCTGCTGAGCAGTATTATAGTAATCTGTATAATACACCTTATCACATCCTCAGCAGTCTGTGTGATCACCAGCCACCATCTGCACAGATGTGTTGGGACACACACATTTGGCTCTTTTTCTGTGCGTAGCTGCTGGAGGGACCCCACACTGAGACAGCGTATGAAGAGCACCGTCTTAGCTCCTCACTTCCACTGAGCCACCAGCTGTAGAAATGAGTGAGGCAGGCTCTTCACAATAGGGTTATTCCACATGATTCTGCCAATCCAGGCCTGATAGTAATGAAATCTTTTTTTAAGAGGAAGACACTGAGCTGCTGCTCTGTGGATATGCAGCTCACAGAGGACAGACAGAACTGGTGCGCTGTAAATTGGCCTGATCCTGGCTGCAGCTTTATCATGTTTGGCCACAAAAGCCGATTAGTGGATTTCACCCCAGTCTGGTAGAGCAGGGACACTGTGGCTGTCTTAGCTCTGCTCCCCAAAGAACTTTCTGGAGGAATCCAAAGACCCAGCACTCTGTGAAGGAGTGGAAACATGTGTGTAGTATAAGGAAGAAAAGATGAATGAGGGAAATGAATAATTTCAACCAAATGGATGAAAGTGTTAGTCCTTCAAAGAGTTCACACTGAACTGCCACAGCTGACGACTGAAAAATAATTTAATTCAATAAAATTCACATAGTGTCAGGGTGTGTACAGATGTGCAGACAGACATGCACCATTACACATAGGTGATGAGCAACCTGTGAACAAATTTGTGATTGTAAGGCAAAGGAGGTGAATGTTAATGTGGCTCTCTCCACAGCCCACAGTGGCATATTTGTGCCTTGTTTGATACATTTGAAATCACATTTTAAAAAACTTATAATTTTTAAGGATTCCTCTTAAGATTTTAAATTATAAAAAAAACACATTCAAATCAATCTTTAATGATTTGAAACTTGCATGTGATGGGTAGTCATCACAGTGAATGTCATAATTACCTTCACTATTGTTACATCATTGCAGTGTAATAATACAGTCAGGGGCGCCGTATAGGGGGGAAAAGTTAGGACAATTTCAAGGGCCCATGACTGACAGGGGCCCCAAAAAATAGGTAAAAACTTATATAAAATTATTAAACCATCATCATTCAGTATATATATTTCAAATATAATAATACAATTAATGATCTCTTTGTTTTTACTTGTTTTTGGTAGTAAAAGTTAAATATCCCCATTGACCAAAAAGTAACAAAACAGTAAATGTGTATAAAATATTCCCTGTGATGGATTCCCCAAACAGGTTTCAGGTTTCTAGAAGCAGATTTAAAAAACACTACATCATCTTTGGAATGCCAGCAATAATGTAAAGTATGAATATGCACTTCATAGTAAATGGGCTACATCATGCAAAAAGACCGGTATAGTCCTGTTGCTGAGCCATTTCCTCATCATTAGCATCATATAGACCACACACACACACACACACACACACACACACACACACACACACACACACACACACACACACACACACACACACACACACACACTTACTTCCCACTGGCGCCTCAGCACTTAAAACCATACTAAATGGAATAGGAAATAATTAATTAGTAAACTTGATGAAGTAGAGGTCACAAAAACTGTCATAAAATGACTATTGATTTGCATCTTAATGGTATGATAACAGCTCGTGCCTATTTTTAACCCATCTCCAAGATGCCTTTATGGCTGCTCCCTGGCTTCAAACTCATCTCAAACTGTTCAATATTTTGTTGTTTGCATGCAGTTTCTGCCCATGCATAATTAAAATTGTGGATTGTTTATTGCTTTATATCTATGTGCTTAAATGGTCTTTGCTTGTCTGAAAATTGAATGGGTCAAGCAGACAGTCCCAATTCAGTTTGAGTCACACCCAAGATAAGGCTGGACCTGCTCAAAGACTATTGGGACTGTCTGCCTGACCCATTCAATTTTCGGACAAGCAAAGACCATTTAAAGGAGAATTCCGGTCGATTTCAACACGTAGCTCTGTTGTTTGTAAATTTGGAGTGCTGTCAGTAGCAAGAAAAACAAAAACAATCGGTGCTGCCTACACCGTGTTATCCTCCTGCTAGCGTTAGCACCCAACAGGCTTAAACAGGGCAAGTTTTAAACTTGTTTTTAGCCTCTTAACATTTTCAAAATGTCATTACAAGTGCCTACCCATGTGAAGTGATTCCTTCCGAGTGAACACAGTGAATCTGACTGCAGTAGATGTGAAAGAAATGCATGAAAGTTCTGCTAATTCAGTTCTGTTTAGTTCCGGTGTTGATATGGCAGTTAAGAGTGGTTAGGGACCGTCTACAAATCGAAAAGAGATACAACAAAAATATGTAGGCTATTAATTTAATGATTGAATAAGGTAGTGTCTCGAAACTTACCTCAATTATAACTTGCCTCCTGCTAGTTGTACTACAGCACTTACTTTAAAAAAAATAAGCATATGCCTATTTTTGAAAATATGTTTGCATCTGTTTTTAGTGTTATAGTTTATAGACGGTCCCGAAGCACTCCTTGCAGTATCAACACCGGAACTAAACAGAGCTGAATTAGCAGAACTTTTATGCATTTCTTTCACATCTACTGCAGTCAGATTCACTGTGTTCACTCGGAAGGAATCACTTCACATGGGTAGGCACTTTTAATGACATTTTGAACATGTTAAGAGCTTGCCCTGTTTAAGCCTGTTGGGTGCTAATGCTAGGAGGAGGATAACACGGTGTAGGCAGCACCGATTGTTTTTCGTTTTTCTCTCTACTGACAGCACTCCAAATTTATAAACAACAGAGCTACGTGTTGAAAGACCAGAATTCTCCTTTAAGCACATAGATATAAAGCAATAAACAATCCACAATTTTAATTATGCATGGGCAGAAATGAATGGGCAGAAACTGCATCTTTGAGCAGGTCCTCTATAAAGGAGCAGCCTTATCTTGGGTGTGACTCAAATTGACACAGCATGAATAACTGAATGAACATGATAGTCAAAACAATAGGGGCAGTGGTGGCCTAAAGGTTAGACCGGAAGCTCAACAGGCTCTATGCACGCATCACTTCCACATTGGCGTAAGGATGCTTGGACATTTCCGGTTACCGGAAGAAAACATTAGACAGTGACAGTAGACCGTTATGATGGCAGAGATGAAGTTTACAAGGTGTTTGCTGGAGTTGCCTAAAGTATCTGTTAATAATATACGGAGGGTCGTCCAGGCATCCAGTACGACACCACGTAGCAAATTGGATAAAGACTTCAAATTTTACGTTTCTTAATTTCTTTGCAACTTTGAAGGTAATTTGCTAACGCTAGCTAGCCTGAGCTAGAAGCCTTGCTTTGGTGTATTAAGTCATGACTCCGTCCTGCTTCAGGTTAATCATGCTTTAAATAAAGTTTAATCATGTGTATATACCTGTCACTTCATGTGTTTATACTTTTATGAAAGTATCAGGTAAAAACAGGGCTACAAATGAGATCCCTGTGACAGCCCAGCATACTCCTAGCTAACTATTATGTAGCTGCATGCTAACATGACATAGCTGTAATCTTGGCCAATGCTGGTAATTTCTCCCCAAATTCTTGTCACTTTACTGCTGGGACATGTCCGGTTGTGTAGTATTTGGTTTAGAATCCTTTATTGGTGCTTTTTCACGGCACAAAGTCCTGCTATATACTTACAGTGTATAGCTATATACTCCGCTGCTATATACTCCGCTGCTACCGTGAAAAATCACCAATAAAGGCTTATAAACCAAATACTACACAACCGGACATGTCCCAGCAGTAAAGTGACCGGAATTTGGGGAGAAATTACAAGCATTGGCCAAAATTACAGCTAAGATACAGCTATGTTGCGTTAGCATGCAGCTACATAATAGTTAGCTAGGAGCATGCTAACGTTAGATTGTAGTGGAACGAAGCAGCACTTTCTAACGTCAAAAATCACAGATAAAGGGTTCTGAACCAAACACTACCCAATCAGACATGTTTCAGCAGGAATGCGACCCGGAATTGGGGAGAATTTAACAACATTGGCAGCCAAGATGACATGTTTACTGCCGTTAACATGTAGCTACTATAGTTAGCAGTGGACACTAATAGAATATAGCAGCAATTTCTACAGTCAAAATAAAGGCTTTTAAACCAAATACTACATCAACAGAAAATGTTTCAGGAGTAATGTGAATTGGGGAGAATTTAACAATATTGGCAGCCAAGATGACATATACTGCTGTTAGCATGTAGCTACATGCGACAATGTTAACACCGCATGTTGTAAAAAAAAGTGTCGGCTGCAGACTTGTGTGTTCGTTATAAAAAAGTTGTCTCATCGGATGATAATCACCCACCGTTTATGTAATTCATTGTCTTTGGGAAACAGAAGAATTGCATCTTTCAGACACTAGCTACATTGCGGCACACAGCAGTGGTGGCTGGAAGAGCTGTCATCCCGTCTTTGAAAGGACACTTTCGTATGTTTATTAATCATGTTATTAGTCAAGACAAAGTATTACAAGTAAAAATATTAACATAAACAACACAACAACGACAAAAATTAACAGTTTTGGATGTTTTGACGACAAGCATTCAATGGTAACATACGGTAGCACAGCATTCTACGATAACCGGAAGTTTACATCCATCCTGAGATTTAACCGGAAATACGTCATGCTCGCCTGTGCATATTGCCTATTCCCAGACCGGTAGGATAAATCTGGGTGGGGAGAGTAAAAAACAGTGCTGGCCCCTTCCTCATTATGACCACTGAGGTACCCTTAAGCATGACCATTAACCCCAACTGCTCCAGTGGAGCTGCTCAGTGTCCAGCAGAACATACTGTGGTTCTACTGGACAGCTTCCAGGTATGAATGTATGTAACTGTGCGAATGTGACCGACATTCCTGCAAAAGAGAGACTTCCTCTCATTGTAATTTTGCAGAACAAATAAAGGTAAAATAAATAAAAATAAACAAAAACAAACACTCTAATCAATTGTGGGAATGTACACCTGAAGAGGAAATTGTGTTAATTCAGAGAAAGGACAGATGGATAGATACATAGCTCTCTCATCCATATTGTGCATATTCTGTAAAACAACAAAAATTACGCTGTATACACGATTAGACTTAGTTTTGGGTGGTCTTATGTGCCTACATTACAAGACCTGTGTCTGCCCTGCAGATTTTAATAATAATTAAAAAAGACTATTTTCTGACTTTACACAGCTGTATTCCCATCTGCTTGTGCTCCCCAAAGAGGGGCTTTAATTGATAAATGCAATAAACACATTAGTTATTCAGACAGCAGTGCACAGCTTATCTACATAAAAAGGCAATGGCGGTACGTATTTTTCATGTTTAGGTTTATATTTTTATATTTTAAAAGATACATTTTTGTTTTACAATCATTTGATTGTTCAGACTGATGTCAAAGTCACATAAACATTACATATTTTGTATGTCAATCATGCTGACAGATCTTTCCTGCCCAGCAAGGCACTTCCTGTCCACAACTCAGACCTTTAGTGGATCTTGTGAGCATCACTTACGGTTTAACATGTCACTGTCTGTCTTCCTCCTGCTGGGCAGAAGAGACTTCAGTGCAGACTGAAATATCTCAACAACTATTGGATGGATTACCATGGTATTTTACACAGCCATTCATGGTGCCCAGAAGATGAATCCTACTGACTTTGGTGATCCCCTGACTTTAGCACCACCATGAGGTTGACATTTGTGTTTTAGAGTTAAATGTTTTGCAATTTGATAGCTTGCAGTGAAATTGCTACATATACTGTATTCAAGCTCCCTTGAGGATAAATTCTAGTGATTTTGTTGTTGCCATTATTCTTCCTCTAGCACTACCAGCAGGCACAATGTAGTCTACTGCTGGATGGATTTTTTGTCCAGAGGGTGTATTCTAATGACTATTAATAATGATTATTGTTACTTTCTTGCTATCACCACATATCAATATATTGTGTATTATACTAAGATACTTTTCTTGGTTTAACTTTTTGACTTTTTGCAAAACAAGTTGTTATTAAAATAAAAAAATGGTTATACTACATGCTATTATAGCCAGAAGATGATCCAAACAAAGCTTAACGTGTATGTAAAGTGCTGAATGTGTGTGTGTTTGGGTGCAAAAGGAGCACATCATTTTTTACAACTGAAGAAATATACACAGCATTTTATTATCAATTTATCGTCTATAAAGTTAGGAACAGGCCTGTAGCTTTTAATGCTTTTATATGTTGATGAATTACACTTTTGTTCATTAAATAAAGAGAGATATGGGCTATGCATAGTGTGTGTGTGTGTGTGTGTGTGTGTGTGTGTGTGTGTGTGTGTGTGTGTGTGTGTGTGTGTGAATATGTTGTTGGGAGGCACTCACTAATTTGTATTTGTTTTAGTATTGATTTTTTTCCTACTTTTTCATCTATTAAAGAGATTTACTGAGCAGTAAATGCTTTTATAGAGCCTCGGTGGGCAGCACACTACAATGCATCATATGATGGTCGTTCAGCATTTTATCATCAACTGGAAATAAAGAGGTGCACTTTTTCAAATTCATATACAGTTAGAGGAGTGAATTATTTCGAACACTAATGCAGATACAAACACAGCGAGGATTAAGTGTTTCAGTAGTGACACGTCCTTGAATTTCTGTAGTAGTGTTAAATTATTATTTCCATTAATTTTTCAGTGCCAAAGTTAAATGTATTGAGGTTTTCCCAGATCAGCCAAGTATCTGTTGTTTTCCACCTACATTATTTTGCTTTATCTTTAATCAATCTAGCTGTTTTTCTCTTTTTTCTTTTACATAAAAACTGTTATACAATGAGACATGTTCTCGATCTGTTCAACCTGAGCTTCTTTTCCTTGTAATATCATACGTAGCTAGCCTGACAAGCCAGACCCACATCAAGATGTTGGGTCTGGGAACTCACCATTGACAGGGCTCAATCCAAGGGGCGGGATAAACGGTTGTCTTTCAAATTCTCTCTGCACGCAATAGGATAGCGCTACAACCAAGCAGAGCAACGAAGAAGGTAGCAGAGCCAGTTGATAGATTAAACTTTTGCCGTATCCGGTCGGCAAAACTCCTAACACATCTTCCTTTTATAAGAAGGACTTCAGTGCCGTTCTTTGTTCTTTTCTCAAAGAAAAGCTTAACTCCAAGTCTTCCAGAGTCGCGGCCAAAGCCGATTTGAAAGACCGCTGTTCCCAGCAGCAGCAGCCATAAGCCCGCCCACCGACTCTATACACAATGTGATTGGCCCATTGTCCCAAAAATAAATCTTCTCTTAAAAACTGTTGGCCAGGCACATCCTCTGATTGGTTCACTGAGTGAACAACATTATCACTCAATTTTCTCGTCCAATGTCACATTCTGCCAATTTCTGCCGTGTCACCTCCACCAAATCATTTCATCACCACAGAATTAGCTTTTCATGCAGAGCACAGCTACTTTTTGTATCCAGAGAACTGTAGCAGTGTGTGCACATGTTAAAGATTCTTGACGCTGATTGGAATAGAAATATGAATCCATCTGATCGCCTTTATTTTTGCTTCATTGACAATTTCTAGAGAATACTCCAATCCCTCCTCTCTAAATCCACTCCATCCCGTTCAAACGTACGGGCCACTCTTGCTTGCTGGTCCCCATATCAGGCTGACTGTCAGCATGGGAGACGGGAAGCATACACTGCTGCTTCAACAGATCTGATGGATAGCACAAACTGTAGCATCTTCTCCAATGCAGACATGCAGAAGAGGAAAGCGTCTTTGTGAAGGAACTTTTTCCTCACACTGTGCAATATTGTGTTACTTCCAGAATGGCTTATTAGATCTATTACTTCAATCTACATCGTAGATGTGTTCATGTTGTTCCATCTGTACTGTAGCCTGTAATTGAAGCCATTTTGCGATGTTGACAAAGACCAACACAATGTTTACTGTGGAGAGGAAAGAGCAGCATTGTAATATTAATCACACAGCTCTATAGATGTGCAAGCTATATTATCTGACTTTTCTGACCATATTGCTGTGCAGAAAAGGAAGATCAGCAACATCAGAGCAATTAACTACTTTTTATTTTGATTGATTTTTAACTTTAATTTCAAATACAATTTCATGAGTTGTGTTTTGTGTTTGTGGATTTATGAATAGCATCAGTGCATTATGCAACATCCATTTACATGCACTGGAAATGGCATTTTTGCATCACGGTCGTGTTCATAAAGCATTTAAATAATTTTGTTACACATGCACTTTTGCACGTGTGTATTATGTTAAGTTTTTTGAGAATTTTTGTTTATATATGTTCAGGCAGCTAATTTAACTCATTTAATTATGTTAAAACATGTCAACATGGAAAAACAACTGCCATAATTCTTAAATTGCGTCCTGTTTCCCTCTGGATAATAACATCTGAATTACAAGTATTTGGGGACCATAAGGCTGCATGGCTGTGACAGTTAATTTCCCTTGTCAAAAGCACATTCCATAATATCTAACATTTCCCAAATGGTAGTAAAATAAATGAGGACATAAGCACTAATCTTCTTAAATTTCATATATATATATATATATATATATATATATATATATATATATATATATATATATATATATATATATATATATATATATATTTTTGTGGATAGCTGCCACTATAGAACCTAGGACAGTTCCAGCTCCTCATTGTCCCTCATTTCCAGTGCCTTTACACCAGGGCTTTAGTCAAGTCCACCTTTGTCGAGTCCAAGACCAAGTCCAAAGAGGTTCAAGTCCAAGTCAGGACCGAGTCCAAATGAGAGACAGAAAAAAAATCCTCCTCAAGACCACTTATCGTTCATAATTTATGTGATGTGAGGGACAGTATATATTTTATATTAATTTTGCTTTATTATTTGTAATAATCAAAAAGCAAGCGCAGCGTAACACACTAGGATCAAATTAGGCCATATTATTTACTTAAAATATAAAATGGAAATGTTCCCATTCTTAAACTTATTACTTGTCCTAAAGAATCCATAGTACAAAGTGCTCGCTAACATTGTGTCTGTGGCCAAAATGAAAATAATTGATACCTGATGATTGAGGTATATGACGCAGCCAGGTGTGTACCAGGCGACCAATCTCGATGCCTGTTCTAGATGGATTTTGACTTAAACTAATATCTGTTTTCTGAACAAGCGCACTTCATCAGTGGTTTTATTTTGAAGGAGAAAGTTACTTTAGAACAAAAGCAGATATTGCTGGACTCAGTCAAGACCACCTAGAACATTTGGCGAGTCCAATGGCCGAGTCCGAGACAAGTCCGAGTCCCAATACCAACGAGTCCAAGATGAGTCAGAGACAACAGAAAAGCGTCTTGAGTCCGGATTCAAGTACTACAGCCCTGCTTCACTCTGCAGCTGATGCACTGCAGACTTCATCAAAGTCTGCAGAAACAATACAGTAAAGTTTCTATGCAGCGAGCCAAATGTATTCTCATTCTGTGAGCTATAGCGCAATAAGAATTTTCAGAAGGCTTTACTGTACAGCCCTGGTGGCAGTACATAAATTAGCAAGAGAACGCAGTGTTCACTTTAGGATATTATGCAGAGAAGGCGTCATGGGCTGTCTCTACTGCCACTGCAGCAACATTACTGTGATTAATGCCGCGTTTCACCCATCCCAAAGAAGAAAAGTCCTGAAACTGCCTCTTGTCCTTCTGCTAATGCACCAGCCAGTTTGACCTAATTGTGGCTCATCTAAAGCTAGAAAGCTGCTCACGGAGACAGTTATTAACTATCCCATTCCCCCCACCATGAAATCGCAATTGCATCAGAGCATTTAATGTTTAATACTTCCATAAATTTGCCAGCACGTGTCCTATTCGGTTGGAGACTGAACTGTCGATGCATTTCCACTCTCTCTCACAGTGACATACAGCCAGCCCTCTCCCATCAGCCCTCACTGTGTCTGCTACAGAGGAGGGTGCAGTGCATCTATAGTGCATGATGCAGTGGGTGCTCTCTGTCGTCTTATGGCCAGAACCATAACGAGCAAAGTCACCGAATTATTAAAGTTGGGAATATATATGCGGACCGCTTCCAAAGGCTTTAAGGTTCTTCTTGTTCATCCTCGTTTCTATCAAGCTAATGCTAAAGTTTGCTATCAAACCCTGCTTCAAATGTGTGCAGATGTAACATTTAACAATGAATCCCAAGGCAGAAATCAGAATTATTTGGGATATAACATAAACCTCAGTTTATAATGAAGATGTGACATTTTCTGATGTCTGACACTTCATCAGATATGATATGAGAAATTTAAGTTCATTTGTAAACCTCAAGGTGGCAGCCCAGCCACTGCCTTTTTTCCCACTGAGAACATCTCATAAACAGTCAAATCTCTGTCAACACACACTGAATCACTGGTCCTGACAGGACAGTTGGTGGTGGAATATGGCCTGAATCAAGTGCCTTTTGATTTCCAGTTTGGAACATAAGCGTATCCTTAAGCATCAGCTATTAGCTGTTGTACAATGTAGTCTTCAATGCTCTACACTGGGAATGATTTAAGTGGCAACGTGTTTTATTTTTGGATACTTCCATCTCTGCATCCGAGTTCTCTTCAACACCACACTCCAGGCCAAACACATGTTCCAATCTGTTCCCAAATGCAGTCCAGCTGCCTGTTGTCTCCACTCTTGTAAGAGGTTAATGAAAGGGTCCAGGGCACATGATGAAAAGATACAACCTACATTTAAGATGGTTTAAGAAAAATCTTAATCAGGTCTTCATGCCATATAGGCCTGCTGTGTAATGAGGAATTGTCGTGGTGATACATCTGTTTTGTTTTCCAACAGAGGAACTGAACATTTTCCCTTTAAGCACAGTATTTAATAATGCGTTTTAATGTATGATTGATGCTTGTGTGCACACTGAACAAAGAGTGGCCTGGCTCTCTTTAGACCTGTAGCTCAGCAAGTCATAGTTAAATTGATATAAAACACAGAAGTACACATAACATACATACATACGTGCATCAGTTGAAAATGATAATGGAAGCATGAAATTGTCTCTTTCAAGCTCTACAATAACAATGTGATGTCAACCGTCAGTGGCTGCACATGCTGTCCAATACAGAGGGTGACAGATAGGCAATACATTCACTCCAAGAAATTTCACACTTTTTTCCAGAAAATCCAAGCTGGCCTCTCATCTCAATATTCAGTAGGGTCAGACTGCCAAAAAAGAAGAACACACAATGAGCCATCTGGTAAATCATAGTCCTCTCATCCACTCTGTCCAATCTGGAGTCTCTCAAAAAAATGACATCAATAAGCTACTTTGCCCAGAGGGTAAGATCTTAAAGTGATATGGAACAGATTGTAAACAAAAAAAAAATAGAATAGAGGAATGGCACAATATGTTTTCAAAATTATTAATTCCTTGTTATCTTTTTGTTTCGTTGTCATTTTATGGTAAAAAAACAAGACAGCACTCTATTAAATACTCTCTTAGGAAACAAAAAAATAATAAATATTAAAAAATACCTGCTGAACATGAAGCCAATACTGATGCAGGAGAAATGGCATTTGCTGATGTGTGAAAAGGAGTGAACACAGCCATGCTTGGCTTCACTCCAATACTCAGATATCCAAACACTGTGTCTGTGTGTCTGTCTATCTGTCTGCATTAGCTGGCCACCATCCTGGATTCCTCTGTTCTTGTTTTAGGGTTGAGAGATTTAAACATGACCCATAATTGAATGTAAAGGGAGCAGGAACCCTGTTTTTCCCCTCTAGCCAGTCCCTGGTGACTGAGCAGGAGGACTGGACAAACGAGGGGAGGGGGTCTTTTCAGTTCACCAGCATCCACGGTGTGGAAAAAGTGGGAGTACGGCGGATGCAGCTGATTTACATTTAGAGCTTTTAATTGCCCACTTTTGAGTCCTATTACTAGAGTTTTGTACCTGTTTATGTTGCCAGCCCCGTATGTTTCACTAGGATTTGAAATTCATGTACCGTCTAAATCGTCAATCATAGTGACAGCTCGAGAGAGGGCTCCAGCTGTCATGGAGGCCAAATGCTTTATAGTTATAACTCTAAATATTGCTTAAATTATAATTAATAGTAAGCTTATAAAGAAGAGCTTATGATGACCAAAATAAATAAAAAGTATATAGAGGAAAACAAACAAACAAACACACACACACACACACACACACACACACACACACTGTTCACTTTTGCACTACCACCATTGCACACACTCTACAATAGCACCTTATCAGGGTCATTGCATCCCATGGTCAGTCCATACCAGACCTTTGTAATCACAAATTGTTAACTCTTTAAAGCTACATTTTGTAAGAATTTCTCCCATCTAGCGGTGAAATTGTATATGACAACCAACTGAATATTACTTTCTAGTTTTACGTTATTTTGGTACCATTTCATTGCTAACATCAGCTATCAGGTTCCCAAACATATGCAAGCTAATGTTAGTAAAGTATCAGTGCTATCGTTATTCTTTATATTGTATGAGATTAATAGTGTAAGGCAATGTTTACAGCGTAGGAGAGAGGCAACGGAGGTTTGTGTTTTTAATATATTTCTATGAGCAGTATGAACAATGTCAATGAAACCGAAATTAGCTCTTAGTATCTCCATCGTTTACACACAGCTGTTCTAGCTGTAGCTAGTCTGTGTTACATCTGCACATGACATGAGCTGCCAGGGAAATCACGACACATATGATTACGTTTATGTTACAAGGTAGACAATCCTTTTTCATCATTGACGCGAGGAAAAGTATCATAGACGTCGTTCTAGCGTTATGCACAACCATGCTATAGTTAGCCAAGAAAGTAGAAACTATAAAACTTTGAATTTACACAAATAGGCAGAATTACCTGTCGAGAAGAAAGAAGGCAACTTCGGTGTCCCTTTTAAAATCCTTGCTCCTTATGAGCTCTTTCCATCTTGGAAAAGCCACTCCAATATTAACTTTGGTCTTGTTGCTTTGCCTGTGGCGTTGTCGTTTTAATTCTATTTTTAACTTTCTTGGCGACTCCGTTACATGTCCTCGAGAATAGATGCAATCCTCCATTTTCAACAAGCTTTCAAATCTACTGGCAGTCGCAAGTAATCTTCTCCCCTTCCCTGGCATTCGTCACAGTCATTGCCACTGAGTGAAAAGCGCGAAAGGCGGAGGTATGTCCCTCTTTGGCTAATGTATTTTAAAGATGGGACTCGCTCGTATGTATTCAGAATGGTTCTAAATGTCAGATTCTACGCGTACGAGAATACTTTGATTAGTTGGTGGAAGTAATTACACATGAATGAGCATGTATTTGTGAAAGAACAAAGGTTTTTTTTCTAAGAATCAACTAAAAAAATTACACAATGGAGCTTTACATTTTTGTGAGTGATTTTTATGTATGTGAGATATGTGTGTGTGTGTTTGTTGATGTTGTTGTTGTCTAAGCTACTGGATGCCTACAATTTCCCTCAGGATAAATAAAGTATCTATCTATCTATGTATCTATCTATCTATCTACACACACACACACACACACACACACACACACACACACACACACACACACACACACCTACAAATATACAATATGCTCACCCTATCCAAACCTTTTTAGCTGTGCCACCAAGTGTTTGGTTGACTGTCTTCTCACTCTTTGGTGTCCCTTTGATATCCCCAGACTCACCCTAAATTACCTTAAGTCTCAACATGCTGTGGCATGAAATGCACAGTAGTCAGGGGTCATAATATGTAAAAACCACAGTATCACCCCCATGGATTCACAAAAGCAAGGCGCATGTGTTTAGTGGCTTAAGGTGCTGTTCTGTATCAGTCACAGCTTTATGTTACTGTAAGCACTAAATCTGTGATGAAAGCAAAGGCAAAAGACAACCATTAAGTCTGTTGGCCATTGCCATTCCCAGTTTCATATGTTTGGTCAAAGACCTATAACATGAATATAGGTAATATTCAAAACTGTATAGTTCAGAAATGCATGCCTTAATATATTTTTGGCCAGTGAGACAATAAGATCCCACCACAAACGCTTACTTTTGATCATTTCATTAAATTCATTTTTAAACTCATGCATAAATGACGAAATAACCAGGCTGCTCAAGGTTTCTGGCTCAGTGACACACAGCATTTTTGGGGAACTAAATCCTTTTTTTGACACACATGTTTTTCTGTTATGGGGATCATTGTGTCATATCCCTTAACCGCAGAACTCAAGATGGATCATTGAAACAGCTTTAAAAGAGAACTCCACCGACTTTACACATCAAATTCTGTTACAGGTCTTTAGGGGTACTACTGCATATCTGAAAAAGGTTGTATAAAGACTTAAACTCTGTCTCCTAAAAACTTACGTTCCCATACTACGTTTTGAGGGAAACGTATTTTTCCCGGATTACACGTCATTGAATTTTGTGGTAGTTTCATTTTTTTGTTGTGTAAGGGGTTTGTGCTGTTTTGTGTGCGTTTTTTTAGGTGTGATAACGAACACATTTCCTCATAAAGGTCACAAGATCCATTCTGCATTCTGTGTGTCAGTGGAGTAACCGCAGTATACAGCCACATGCACAGACATGTATGTAGACCCACAATTCCTGTTCCTTTTTCAGTAAAGCTTCTTGTGCTTTCTCACCTAAAACAAAACCGGGAATAAAAGCTTTTTCACCAAGTTAAGGTCAAACTTATGGGCTGCTTTCATAACATGACTGATGTCTCTAAATGCAGGCAGCGAACAGCATGAAGGGCTTGGTGACTTTGGAGGTGGTTGTACTCATTGAATGACATACAGCAGATGAAGGGAAAATGTGACTGAACAGCGTTTCCCCCAGGACTTAACATCAAAGCCTCACCAACAGGAAACATAGTTAATCTCCCTCGTCTTCCTCCCCAGTGGGATACTCACAGCACAATAAGGGAAAATGGGCCAAGTGCACGAGGCCTATAGAAGGATAAACATATATGTGCACAAACAAAAGTGCACACTTGTGAATCCAAACGCTCACACACAAAGACCAAAAGTACAGCATACTCTTTAATACGTTGATCGTGTTTACAGTGACTACTGCTGCAGACCGAGCCTCTCATATCGCTGCCCATTTTTTTCTTTCGAAATTTCTACTTGAACAAGCTTGTCTCGATCCTTCGGGATTGTAGATCTCAGACTAACCCTTGTGGAGTGTTTACTGGCCCAGTGAAGAAGAAGAATACATTTCACCTTTCCATATCAGTGCAGTATCCAGCCATAACACAGTGCTCTACACTGAGAGGAGAGAGAGTTGAGGACCCAACCCAGCTTAATGGCCTTCCTCCCCTGAAAGGAAGCTATAATTAAAGTTAAGTGAGCAGATGCTGAAAGAAAAGCTTTTTTTGTGATGATAAATGTGGTTTTGAATTTAACACCTCGGGGTAGGGGAACCCTATCTAAATGACCCTGAGGCCCCTGCCACTTCTACAGTACGCTATAATGCTGTAAAGTGCGGTGACAACACCCTCCTCCACTTCCACTCAGCTCTCCTCCCCTCCCAGCCCGCTGGCTAAGGTTGAAACCCTTCTGTTTCAGAAGGGATTAAGTTACTGCACTTAAGTGTAGCAACAATGTCGATGAAATTGAGACCAGTAGTGTTTTCATTGTACCTACAAGATAGATAACCCCAACAGTGAAAGAGGTGTGGGAAGATAAAAAGTGGGTTAAAACTGCAACATGTTTGCCGTTGCTTTATTACAATTACAATATATCATTATAATATTTTTTTGCAGAACAATTTCCAATGTATAATGCAAATTATTTATTTGAAATACTTGCAAGCAAGCATATATTTGCATTTTAAACATTTTTTTTGGGAAGAAACGGCACATTTCTAGAATTTGTGCTTTCAAATGGAAATAAATCAGTTTGCAGTTAAAAAGGGTCGTCAAATTATTACCGTTAATATTACAGTATGACAACTTCCATTGAAGTACAGAGGAATTTCTTTGACATGATACCAAAAATGAGAAGCTACATTGTACAATACAATGCAATAATGTGTTATATAACAAAACAATGCCTGAACAAAACACAATAATGTAATTCAGGTGTATTTTCTATATTTTGTGTTTGACAGACGTCATCTGGTTCCTTCTAATAAATGAATAGATAGATATGATTCTTATATCAGTAAATATGGCAGGATTCAGGTACAGTACACAATTTGGATGAAATCCACCTCCTTTTTATCAGTTCATCTTTGTTGTCCTTCAGGGCTGGTTGATGAGATGTGTTTGATTTCAACCTTTTTCTAATTGAAGTTCATCCAGAGGGTAAGCAGACCCTTTAGGGACTGAAAGGGGAGGACCCCCTGCTATAACTGGTGTAACCTGGAGCAGAAACAGAGCAGGGGTCCTGGGATATCACCCGCCCCCTTGCCCAGGAGGGACCCCACCAGATCCCGTCTCCCCTGTTTCTGAGCCTGAAGTGAAGTCTGCTTGAAAGCCTGGGCTCTCCCGCCACAGCCCTTCTCAGCAGGGGTCCGGTGGAAAGCTCTCCGGGCTCCAATCTGGTGCAGAGAAACAACAAAAATGCAATTAAAGCCTTCTTTCGTTTTCATCAACACCCCCTCAACGTCTGGTTTCTACTACTAGGGCATATGATCGATAACATGATCTTCTGTAGTAGCTGTTAATTTAAATACTCCTGGTTTCTGTTCAATATACAAAGCAAGCAAGGACGGCCCAGGTGCAGTTTGTCTGCAGCAGTTTTAAATATGCTGCTCTAAAACATTATGCCTAATTGATTCAGCGAATGGGATTTAGGAACATGTGCTTTTTACTATGTGTTTTTTTGTGTGTTTTTGTCACGGTTTGTCAGGAAAGGATTGGACCCTATTGCAGTTTAGATGATTTATTAAACAAAAATGAAGTACATACCAAAAAAATCCAGAAAATAACAGGCAAAAACTAATTCCAGAACAGAATCTCAAAACTGGAACTCAGAGATGAAGGGTAGACTCCAGACACAAATAAACTCAGAACACAGCAACAGAATAAAATGATCCAACACCAGACAAACACAACACAGAGACTAAATAAACCAGGTAATGAGGACTAACAAGGGACAGGTGACACTAGGCTGGGCAAACAGGTGAAACACATTAGGGCAATCACAAGGGAGGGAAGTAAACTGGACAAGACAAGGGAGACAAGACGGACTTCAAAATAAAACAGAAAACAGAACAAAACAGAAAATCACAATCATGACAGTTTTGTAATTTGTATTTGTTTATTATCCCAGTGAGCGTGAGCATAGTGTTTGCTCATTGCTGTGCATTAAAGCTTACTACTAAAACTGATTTGTGGAACAATGTACTGTGTGTACAAGGCACAAAAATAAATCCCTGCCTAATATACAAAATCATCCATTAACAGTTACTTAATTTCACTTGAATTGAGCGGCACACACAGCGTATATGCCAAAGAAATATGATTAAGTGAGGCTTGTTTCTCTTTTGGTAGCACATGCTTATTTACAAATTAAAACCCTTACCTATCAGGACCGTAACTGCTTTACGAGCTGAATAATTTAATGCACTGTGACTGGGAGTGTGTGTGTGATTATGTGTGTTATGTCGGCGCGTGTGTGTGACCAAGGAGGGCGGGGGGTGAAAATATTTCAATTTCTATTTTTCCTGCTTGGTTTGCATATTGTTCCCCTCCGGCAACAACCTATTAATGAGACAAGCAGGTCATTCCCAGAAAAGGATGCTTACCATGCGACTACAGACAAACACACATGCTTTTTGCCCTCTTTTGTGATAGAGTGCACACACACAGATGCTCACACATGCAGAGATAACTTTCTCTCCATGCTTCTCTTCGCTCATTCGTGACTTCTAGAGAGAACATGAGCTGTTCTTCGATTGATTTGACCTTGTGCTGACAGTTTGCGTCCATGCCTACATTGCAGCAGCAAGAGGCAGTAATAGCTTTAACTTTATGCAACAAGGATGTCAAACCCAGCTTTCCATGTCCTCCCCCTTCTCCCTGAATTCCTCGCTCTTTGTGTTTACATGTCCCCCCCCCTTGCTCTGCAGCTGTGCAGATCAGATGGCTGATACATTAATGGGACCTGTGCTGAGTAATGGGGCAGGATTGGAGTTTGACACACTGACCCCACCCATCAGTGCTGCTTGCCACCAGGAACCCCACAGGATGCTCTCTGGGAAATGTCTCTACTGCTTATTGGAATTTCTTTGATGAGCCTGAGTTTCAAGTTACAGAGAAACACAATCCGAGTCTTCCAACAGATTTGAAGTGGCTTTTACGTGTTGGTCTGAGCATCATAAGAGAGTAGTTTTGTTTAAATTATTTTTATTACGGCAACATTTTTTGTAATCATACAGATACTTCTTTTCTTGGATTCCCTCTTCTACCTTGAGGCAGTTTGCTTCAGCATTCAGGATTTCTCAGAAGTACTTTGGCCCTTTGTTGTCCTGGAATAAGACAGTTTCTCATGCAATATTATAAGAGTGGAATGTGAAAGTATGTAATGGATTCCTGTGTGAGCCTTTATTAGGTGTCATACACTGTGTTTACAGTAGCCTTCTCAGTCTGACTGCATTACCACAACCCAGCGTTGCTCCCCCCTCAAGCGTTCATAAATCATTGTTAACAGACAGACCTGACATCCTGCTCATACATCATCACGCAGGTCTTTAGTCCTCCGTAATTCAAACGCTGGATATACAAGCATCCCTGGCTGTGTCATGTCGGTTCAAAACAGAGCTGAAACTCACACCCTAACAAAGAACAACAGGCCCGACTTTCAGACGAAGGAGATGAAAGCATCTTAAAGAAAGTGGAGAGCTCTCATGCTTCAGAACATTATGCTAGCCTTTCTTCTCTCATCTACCAGGAATTTGGATTTTTGCATGATCCTGCCAAACTGAGAGTGATTCAGACTACTGTAAAACTAATAAATAGATGTTGTTGAATAGGAAGGGGCAACAGAGAAAGAATCATTATCATATAACATGTACACATACACACACACACACACACACACACACACACACACACACACACATATATATATATATATATATATATATATATATATATATATATATATATATATGTTTGACAGCTTTATGGAGCTTTAGGTTATCAAAGACATGAAATATAAATTTTAGTATGAAATCTGCTTTCCCCTCCTTCCCAATTACATCCAAACATGGCTTGTCAGCCATCTGGCTGATTGTAATCAGTGTTTGTTCTGCTTTGCCAAGGCTCCAGTTGTTGCCCAACTGTCACTTCACCTAAGGATCTTTGACGCTGCTTACTTCCATAGTGATTTTACAGCAAAATATCGGTGTGACATGTGATTTAATGACATATTTAAATGCAGATCTATATATAGAAACATAAATATGTGTTATTGAGGCTGGATTCAGTTTGAATCAGTTTGAAATGTGTGCAACAACATTTTAATGAGGACATTTGGGAGCAGTTCTTGACGGTAAGAGTCTCCATCGGTACAGTTGTCCACCATACTGCCATCATGACAAAACAGACAGAGAAGTCTCCTCATTGATCACTTATTAGCTGCTTTCAAACCATCAATACCTTTTAAAGCACCACTTAAGATGAGGAACATATGTCTCCCTGCTGTCTAGCTGAGTGCTGTAGTTGTAACGAGCTGAAGTCCAGCAGATGCCGTAATGACTTTAAGACATGCAATAGACTCACAAAACTTAACAAACAACATGCAATGTAAATAACATTTAAAGGATAGGTTCACATTTTTTTCAAGTCTGTCTTAGACCACCACTAACATGGTGGCTGTAGTTATCCCTTCCTGAGGCGATTCTAAAATAAGAGATCTTCAGTCCAGAA